>NC_045165.1:16708761-16813761 GCF_900700415.2 Clupea harengus
TATTTTTAAAGGTCTCCTCTCACCTGGCTCATGAGCATCCTCTCTTGAGTGTGTGGGTGTGGTCTACACTGAGGCCTGGACACTGGAGCCAGCCTCATTATGAGATATGGCCACGATAACGCGCAGAGGAAACACGTAACAGCATGACTGTGGTTTGTAGACACAATCTCTGCAATCAGCCCTCCGAGACCTTTACAGGGAAACGCTCTCTCTCTCTCTCGCTCCACTCCCCACACCTCTGGTGAGGAAGAGACTGAGCTGGAGATCTCCTCAGATCTCCTCTTACAAGCTGATCCCAGAGGACACAAGAGTTCATTTTATCTTTCACCATTCACGGTTTGGGCTTCTGTCTGAAGAATCGGATGTTCACGTATGTGTGTGAATGTTCCTGCCCAGTTAACTTCATTGGAAATATTTCCATTTATTTCTAAAACCTTGTTGATGCCCTGTATTTTCACTTCCCTTTTAAAATCATTATCAGTGTTTTACTGTAACTCTATGGCTACACTGTAAATGGATGGCCATGCTAATGAAGCTACTTTGAACTGTATTGAATGGAAAAACTGAAACTAGTATTACATCTTCTAAATCTTCTCACATTTTTCATTTATTCTGCTATAAATGACATCCAATTCATGCCTCCTGAAAATTAAAAAAGAAATTGTCGAGGAATTATTTCAGAGTTTCTCCCATTTTGTGTAATTTAACCCTGGCTGAGGTGACCCCTGTAACTGGTGTCATCTGGGTGACAGTATATAACTATGTAGCCCGTAGATCACTCTCGAACTCCCCTGACCCTGGCCCGGCCCTGATCCGCTCCCCAGTGTGTTGTGGAAGTGTCCGTGCGAGACCTCGGTTAGACTGCGTCAGGAATGTCCTTGCTCCACTGGCTTTGCTACATGCTCCCAGTCGATACCAAGGCCGCCGCTGCTGGACTCAGGGGCCAGATAGTAGCTCACCTCATTAGCGACGTGTTGCTAACATGCCAGATGACAATGGTGGAGGAGAGATACACATACACACACACACGCACACGCACACGCACACGCACACACACACACACACACACACACACACACACACACACACACACACACACCAGAAGAGGAAGTGTGAATAAAAACAACCATCCTCAGAGTTAACACCCAGCATCACAGACTGTCTGTTATTTCATTATCATTTATTACATGGAAGCATGAGGTCTACTTTGATGCCATCCCAGATGCCAAGCTGAATAGATTGTAATGAATATAACATCGCTTGATTGGTTGACAGGCAAATGACCCAGACCCCTTATTTATTCTAAACGGTTTGTGCTCTTTCCCTCTCAGATGCTGGGGGCTGCTGAGGCCACACAAGGACACGGCCCTACACCACACTCGCCATGCTGAGCCCAATCTTCAGGTCTGTTCATAGTGTTGTTTCTTCATACACGTGCGGTCTAGCATCAGTATCTCCTGGCAAAGCCTGTGTTGTATGTGATAGCCCCCTGACCCAGGGGTCCGGTGTCTGGCTGCAGCCCCTCAGCCCATTCCAACTGCAGTCCCCCATCCCTCCACTTCTGCATCAATGACTGATATTACAGCAATTAATGGTCCGGCAAATGAGATCATTACTGATGTGGTGTGGCCAATGTGAGCGTGTGTGTGTGTGTGTGTGTGTGTGTGTGTGTGTGTGTGTGAGTGTGTGTGTATCTGTGTGTGTGTGTGTGTGTGTGTGTGTGTGTGTGTGTGTGTGTGTGTGTGAGAGTGTGTATGTATCTGTGTGTGTGTGTGTGTGTGTGTGTGTGTGTGTGTGTGTGTGGCTGTCGTGTGTTGATGAGGGGTAGTGAGGGCTGGGATGTTGTTGTGACCTTTCTGTGGTTCTTCCGAGGCTAAACGCTCGACAAGAAACCCCAGCATGGCATGCTGACAGAGTATATATGTGTGTGTGTGTGTGTGTGTGTGTGTGTGTGTGTGTGTGTGTGTGTGTATGTGTGTGTGTGTGTGTGTGTGAGTGTGTGTGACTTGTAACCAAGTGTGTCAGGTCGGCTTGCGCGGATTAGATGAATGTCTGTGGGTTTGTGTATTAACGTGTCCCTCTGCTTTTAAATCCGCCTCTTGTTTACTCAGCTAATCACGGAGTTTGTCGTCGTCACGGAGACCTGATTACTCCTGCTTCCCATCCTGTCCTGTCCCATCCCGAGGGAGCGTTCTTCCCGGGATTTGAACGGGGGGACGGAGGAACAGGAGGAGACAGAATCCATTTGTATCACTTAATCTTGGAGACACACACACACACACACACACGCACACACACACACAAACACACACACACACACACACACACACTCACATGCTAAACAAAGCAGATGACCGGGCTGGGAGAGACCAGCTTATTATCTTCTGCTACTTCTGCTGCTGCTGCTGCTACATTATGAGTCATCACAGGAAATGTGTGCATTGCATGTTTTGAGACAGCAATGCTGTTTGTGTGTGTGTGTGTGTGTATGTGTGTGTGTGTGTGTGTGTGTGTTTGTGTGTGTGTGTGTGTGTGTGCACATGTATACGTTGCGTGTGAAGTGTGGTCCATCTGTTGTAAGGGCACCCTCAGAATGAACACTGATCTATGGTGCTCTGAAAGTATTCATTCACTGTGTGTGTGCAGCACTACAGATACACAGAACGTCTTTTGTGATATCGACAAAAGAATAGGTTTACATTTCCCACAAGCTTTGTGACCTTGCTAGCTTCATACCAGAAGGACATCCACATCTGAAAACACATTGTATTCTGAGACATGGAAGGGCTGTGGTATGTAGGTGACCGTATCTGAGCAAGTATGTGGGGGTTCACTGAGTCTAAGGGGAAGTTGAAGAGAGAGACAGCAAACACGAAGACCTGAAAGTCCAACTATTCATCTGAAGCACCTGCATACACACCTTTACCTCCAGAGTCCTTCATTCTTTTCTATCGCACCCTCCTCTTTTCACATCTAGGCTCTCGTCGCTAACCTTTCTTCCAGGGCAGAAGGAGGAATCAGACGCTAAAGAGTAAAGTTGCTGGATGACATCCCAAAATTCATAGCCAAGGACTCACCGTTCATGACCCAACTGCCCTTTCTTGTCTTTTTTTATGAATAAACTGATCAGACACTACTCATCACTCAAAGCAAGGCCATTTGAAAGAAACCTGTTCAGTTAGGAGGAAGCCAGCCATTATACCTCTAATAGCAACACAGCTTCACAAACGCTAAAAGCCTCAAGCAAACAGGCCCCATCATCTCGTTTAAAGACATCGTACATTCATTCTCATTGTTTGCATGTTTTGATATCCGAGGTATTCAGTAAGCACTTCTATCCATCCATCACCGACCTCACAGTCCCAATAAAAAGCGATATCCTTTCCGTCGCCGTTAATTTCACCAGTCAACTTATCAAAAAAATAACTAACATCCATAATAAATGAGCCATCCATGCATAATTAATTTAACATTTAAAAGACTGAAACTCTATTTTATCTTCATTAGGACGCCTGTGGCATATAAAAGCCTCTCCTCGCCCGCACAGAGGATTTATCCATCACTTGCACACTTTCATTACAAACATCTCACACACTGTCCTGGGACCGTCATTGGGTTGTGTGTCCCACAACATAACAACAGGTTGATGATCATGGGCCATTTACATATGGCATTTCACGAGGGACCACATGTGTGTGATGATAAGCTAACTGAGGCTTGGGGTTGAGGGAACAACAATGCTGTGTTGGGCTCCAGCTGCACGAGACTCTTAACCTCGGGCAAGCAAGTGTTTCCTGAAATCACACACTTCCGAGTTTGAACTGAGCTGACTTCATCGGCACCGATGATCAAAGCCATCTGCCTCCACTTTGCTCTCTGTGTGAACGCCAATAACTATGAGAAATTCATTGTCTGTCCCGCCATGGGACTTTTATGTGCAATGAAGATTTTAGTGATTTTGTCAAGGCTTTGTCTTCATTGTTTTCACCCTGATAATGTTTTTTTTCTTCTTCTTTTTAGTAATTTCTTACCTGCCGTGTCACGTTGGTGACATTTCTCAACTTTGCCAAGATCTGCTTTTGGAAGGGGTTGTGTGGGGGGGGGGGGGAGAACTGGCAGGCTCAGAGATGCAATTTAAGCAGTGGAAAAGGTCAAAGACAGGATAATAAAAAGATTTTGACTGCATACATAATTGAAAAGACCGCGCCGAAGCGGCTTTGTAATATATGGATCTATTATTCCTCATCTCCAATATCCCCCTGAGATGCCTGTGATAGCGGGCCACACAATGAACCCTCATAAGCCTCGGCGGGCCAGGGCACCAGCCGACAGAGGGGTGGCGTGAGGAGGTGGCACGAGGGGTAGATAAGGGGGCACAGACAAAGACCCGCAGGATATTTGGTGTACGGGTATACATGTAGACAAGCGGTTCTGAGTCAGGGCCATGGGCCACTACATGTAGAAACATCCACTGCGCTGGATGTGGTCAAACATGAACACACTGTTGCCACTGAATGGTTTATAAACATGTTATAAACACTACTGTCTGGTAGTACCATTGAATTTTCTATTTATTCATTCATCCATCCATCCATCCATCCATCCATCCATCTATCTATCTATCTATCTATATTCTATATATGTCCTTCTGTGGTCTGTAACTTTCTCTCCTTCCCCTCTCTCCTTATGTTGACAGGTAGGTATGATCAGTGGGTGAGGCACATCAACTGAAAGCCGTAGGCAGGAGTGCAGCCCCCCTCGCCCCCGCCTCACCTCCCCCCGCCCCCTGTGTCTCTCCAGGCTACGCTGTTGGATGCTGTTGTCCCCACAGTGACGCACAGCCCAGTGGTGCCAGGTGACACGGCTGTCACTTTACACTGAGGACACGCCGAGGCTGGAGCTGCCCTGTCAGACAGGCCGAGGCCAGGGAACACACACACAAAAACACTCTCAAACACGGGCATACACACACACACAACACATCACAAACACAGACAAAAAGACAAAAATACACACACAAAAACGCACACACACACACAAACAAAAACACACACACATTCACACAAACACACACACCAGTAAACAAACATATACACACAAAACACACATCTGAACAGACACACACACAAACATGCACACAAACACACAGGAGCACCGACACACACAATCACATTCATGAATGCAAAACCACATAAAAACAAATAGCACTGCAAAAGTTTAGAACAGATATAAATGGCATTGGGTCTGTCATGTTGTAAAAATGAATAGAAGTTTGTACTTGCAAATGGATGGTAAACACAGCAACACACATTGACAAGCCAGACATGTCCACTGCTACTCTCTCACAAATACACACTAACACAACCACCCACCCACACACACACACACACACACAAACACACACACACACACACAGAAGTACGAAGAGATACACAGGCAGAGAGCTGTCAGCCGTTGCCATGGCAATGTGACACAGCAGCAGTTTTGGCTCTCGCCACAGGTGGTGTCTTCAGACACACACACACACACACACTCTTTCTCTCTCTCTCTCTCTCTTTCTCTCTTCCGCTTTCTCTCCTTCTATTCAACTCCTCTCTTTCTTAGTCTCTGGAACTTTCCATCGCTCTTTTCTCTCAAAATGTCCTTCCTCTTCCACTCTCTGTTCTCCTCCATGAGGGTGAAATGCATATGCTGTCCCACTCATACATGCAAGCGCACTCACGCACGCACGCACACACACACACACACACACACACACACACACACACACACACACACACACACACACACACACACACACACACACACACACACACACACACACACACACACACACACAGTCACATGCGCCCGCACACACACACGCAGGCACAAACACAAAACTGCACAGTGACAGCCATCTTGTTTATTGGACAGTAAATGACATTTAATCAGAGCATCCCTCTGTGATTTTGCTGCCGTGATGACTGATTGATGGACGTTGACAGTAATGGTGTGCACAGGTCTTATGAGTTTTGTATCTGCCTCTAGGAAACAGTCCCTTTGATGTGCTCACCTACACACACACACACACACATACACACGCACACTTCCTCTCTCTCTGTATATCTTTCTCACTCTCACTCGGTATCTCTCTCTCTCTCTCTCTCCCTCTCTCTCACACACACACACACACACACACACACACACACACACACACAAACATTTTTCATTTGTCAGCTAATAGCACGTTTTTGTCACGGCGATGTCATTTCTACTGACATGTTATTTCCACATTAGCTCTCACTGGCAGCTAGGTCCTCTCACACAAACACCAGTGCTCACACACCACACATACAGACAACCTGAGATCACGATGGCTCACATGCGCACACACACATACACACACAAGCACACACACACATACACACACACATACACACACATCGGTGCTAACAACCACATATGCTCTAACATGGGGGTTGGATGGCTCACACGCATGCACACACTCGCGTACAGATACACACACACGTACATACTCACACACACACACACACACACACACACAGACACACTCACATACAGACACGCACACACACAAACACACACACGCACATACTTATCCAACAAGGACATGACCGTTGCTTTGGAACTGCAACATACAATTATGCAAAACACTAATTTACAACACCTGTCCAAGTAAAGTAAAAGACAACAGAAAGGAAAACAAGAAATATAATACAGGTACAAAAATAATATATATATAAATATATAATATATATGTCAAATGGTATCCGTGTCGAGGGTCTTTAGTGAAGGCACAAAAGGCAGCAGGGAGACAAGGCTCTGTAGCTGGAAATTGATTTAGTCCTTCAGCAAGTGCGTAATCCAAAGTGTGAAAATTTATAAACAAAAAGACTGATATAAATGAAAACAAAAAGATATTTACAAACGGTATATGTACAAACAACAGTACAATGTTGTACACTGTGTACACAATGTTGTACACTTCAGAGAGTATGCTGATATCCAACTTCACACTTCTGAAGTCTCTAGAGCAGGGGTCTTCAACCTTTTTCAGCCCAAGGACCCCTTGGCTGAGAGAGACGCTGAGCAGGGACCCCCACCCCCGCCGCCCCAAATTTGGGCCTGATATTCATATAATTTATTTGGAACTGTCAGTCACACACAAACACTCCCCTACACATGTTTGAACAGAATTACAAATCATCTGTGACACACAACTAGTTTCAATTTATTCTGTTTATTTTTGACATTTGTTCTCCCTTACAGTTAGTCGTCACTCCATATTCAATTAGGGAGGGACAAAGAATTGAGTAGCTTGAGAAGCTTAAGTATGGATGAAATATTTCATACCTAGTGAGAGATCTGACGTTTGAGAATTCATGATTCATGTCTTTGGCAACGACATTCTCCCTATGAAGCATGCAGTGCGTCATACATGGCTCTTGCACCGTCTGTGCACATCGCGACACATTTTGGCCAGGGTATATCATGTTCATGGAAAAAATTGTCGATCACTTTGAAAATCTCTGAACTTTTTTTTACCTCCAGGCAGCTGCTTAAAGAATCGAAATTCCTCCTGCATCTCATTTTGGTCGACAAATCACAAAAAAGCTAAAAGCTGAGCTTCGTTTGACACATCGTGGATTAAATTGTATTGCAAAATAATCTGCCTTCGGGAGTTTTGCGACTTATAGTGCCCTCACATCAGCTGCCAATTCAATTCAATAGGGCGGGCATTGGGATGCTTTTCAGTTTTTTTACGTACTCATCCTTCCCAAAATTGTTTTGCACATATCACTAGCTGTTGGCAATATTAAACGTTCCGCAATTATGTATGGCTGTTTGGTCTGAGCGACACGTAATGCAACTTGATAAGAAGCTTTTAAAGCTAGCTCGCACACTTTGGCTGATTGTCTCATCAAGGTCTGCTGGCCCTCAAAAGATTTTAAACGGGAAATATTAAATGTTTTTTTCTTTCAAGTGAGCATGGGTTGTCTTTGAGTGTCGTTGCAGCTTTGATGGTTTCATAGTTTCGTTTGATAGCACGGAAGAGCAAACCACGCACACTGCTAATTCTTCACCATCGGTATCTTTGTAGGTGAAGGCAAACTTCAGATAATTCTCTGAATATTTACCTGTCTACTCCCGTTTGCGCTTTTGGCTGTTCATGTTGGCATCCTCTGAAGGTAGATCATCTTAACCGCCATCAGTGGTGTCTGACGAGGAGCTTTTGTTCCGAGAAATTACAAACGATCAATTATTTCAAATTGTATGGTTATGGCAGGTAACGTCTTTTGGCACCAGATAGCTAAATGTAGCTAAAAGTGCATATGTTGCCATTATGATCAAATGATCGCCTGAAGACTCATGGGTAGCCTGTGTATTATTTTTAAGTAATAGAAAGCAATTTTTACGTTCTGTTTATGTTTATGTAGTCTTTAGGACGTTGTACATTTTTGGAAGAGGGAAAAAATGCTTCAGATGAAATCATTTGGCGGACCCCCTGCAGTACCTCCGCGGACCCCCTGGGGGTCGCGGACCCCCGGTTGAAGACCTCTGCTCTAGAGCATAGACAAGCTCACCAATAAACTCTCATCAAGAAACAGTTCTCAGCCCAGAAGCCTCCCTCATTACTGCCACCCTAACCCTTTTAACGGGTAACTAAACACACCTTTATTGGCCCATACCATCACAGACTCACAGCTCAGGGGTGATGTCAGGTGACAGAAGAAATACATATTAAACAGAGTTAAAATGGCACCAATAATAATGATAACTCAATCAGGCCTCCACAATATTGATGACGGTAGTTATAAGTCACATTCACAATTGAAAACCTTATAACTTCATTGATTGATTTCGCGAGGGTGAAACCACGGACACGCTTAAGAAACGCTACGTCACAATATATAAGTATAATGCAGGGACAAAAATATGATTCAATAAAAATACAGTTGTCAAGGACATTAAGTGTGAGAACAATACTGTTTCTTTTTTAGCCAACACTTCTATTGAAAACAGCAGAGTTGTGTTGCATCTTCAACTCAGTGGGTAAACAGTTCCAAAGCTCCTTTAACAGAGAAGGCTGATTGTCCAGAGAGGTTTTGCGCATTGCGTTGTGACAGTCACCGTTCCTTGACGCCCACGTGCTGACTCTACTGGAGCCATTCATTAAGCAAGGAGGGAGCATGACCATGTAGGCATTTCAAAATGAGCTGTAAATCGGAATAGCTTACATGCACACACAAATGCACACACACACTCACATGCACACATGAGCACAGTTCACAGTTTGGAGTGGAGGGAAAGGGTGTTGGAGAGGATAAATACATACCAGTCCACTGATGGAGAAGCCCACAGCTGACTCCCCTAAGGTGTGATGATCTTATACACCCTTGTCAGCACCAATGGACCAGTGCTGACAGGCAATAAACACATACGCAGATTGACAGTAAGACAAGCCGTCTGTTGTGTAGGGGACAAAAGCATTCAGATACTCAAGATGCTTCATTGATCTATTGCATTAGTGTGACTGTAATTAAACACAAACTCTGACTGTGCTCCAGACGGGGAGACGGAGGGGACTCAACAAATAACAAAAGCCATGAAGAGGAAGATGATAATGATAATTAAAAAAAAAAAGTTCTCGGTTCCTGTAAATAGCGAGAGCTGAAGCACCTGGCCTGTTTAAAAATGCACAGAGGTAATTAACTGTGAGTGATTTGCCACAGGGTGTGACAATAAAAAGGGACCGCTGGGGAGCCATAGCCGACACTCCTCTGCCTGCATCCTCACACACGAGACCAGCGCGACTCTGAAACGGATCCGGTCCACATCTGGCCCGAATCCGGTACGGGATCAGGGCCCGGAGAGGTCCAGAGTCAGCATACCTGCAATCTCCATCACACAGGGAAAATGATAAACCAGCCAATGAAACGCCAGCGTCACAAAACAAAACAAAACAAATAAGTCATATTGGCTTCACAGGAACTATTAACGGGACTTATTACCCATGACTTGTAAAACCAACTGCAGGGGTGTGATAAACCAGGCCAGACGCGGCCCAGAGGTGGCCCACACCTGTTCCCGAACTCACAGGAACAATAAACAAAGCATGTTGGCCGGGAAACACGTGGACGCATAAAGGAAGGGTGTGATGGCTTTGACTGTTCTGCAACGTGTTTTTATGTTGTCTTGCTTTACATTTCACCGCTGCTTTTACTTTAGGAGTTTATACGTGCAGACGGGAGCTCCTACTCTTTTATGTTATTTTGTTTAAATATTGAAGATGAGAGTCGCCCCTGACAGGTGGTGTGTCTCCTCTGCTAAAACACTGTGTTTCCACAGCAGAGAATTTGTGTAGTAAACAAATTCTTCCACCATGGAGTTCTCCTTTTCTATCTCACCTCTTCTCTTCCACCCATCGTCCTCTGGCTCCCCCCTTCTCCTCATCTCTCTCTCTCTCTCTCTCTCTCTCTCTCTCTTAATAAATGTTTGTCTATGGCGGTTCTCACTCCAGTTTCAATTAGGGGAGAGAACAGGTCCTGTTTTTTAATTAGTTTCTGGGGGACAACAACAGGCAGAACGGGAGCCTCTGCCCTGATTTATGAAGCATTTACCATGTGTGGAACAGGGGAGAGAAATGGCAACCGGGAGAGGAGAAGGAGAGAGGAAAAAAATGCCCAAGCCCCCCCTCACAAAACCCATGTCAGAGAGCGAGAGAGAGAGAGAGAGAGAGAGAGAGAGAGAGAGGAAAAAAGAGAGAGAGAGAGAGAGAGAGGAAAAGACTAACAGAGAGAGAGACAGAGGGAGAGAGGAAGAAAGAGAGAATCAGAGAAAGAAAGAAGGGCAACAGAAAGAGAGAGAGAGACCGAAGTGAAAGAGGGTGAGAGAGAGAGAGCGCGATGAGAGAGAGTGAATGACAGAGTAAAAGAGAGAGAGCAGAGAGAGAGAGTGATAGAGAGAGAGAATGAGAAAGAGAGAGAGCTGCCCGTGATTAACTTTAATTTCCGATGCCTTATTATTCCTTGCCAAATGAAAATCCAGACACGGGTATAAATCTTCCCTCCCCGACCTTCCTCAAATAACTCACACGCCGTTATCGCTTTAAATTCCCCGCAAAGTAGCCACCCCATTCACACAGGCAATATCAAGGGGAAGGGGAAGGGGCAGAGGGTTGGGGGGGGGGGGGGGGGTCTGGGTAAGTAAGCAGGAGCAAGGTTGGAGGTGTATGGGGGGGGGGGGGGTCAGAGAGGCAGGAAATAAGGTTGTCAGACCCGGCAAAGTTTAATATATATGTGCGAAGGGGGTGGGCTAAATGGTTGATATAAGGGGATCAATAGAATCGAAGGCATGAATCAGAGTGGGTTAAATCACATTCCTTCTCCCGATTTATAGACGGACACAGGGATAAGTGAATATTGATGACCACGAGGGCTTTCGCTCGCCCATAATTCCACTGTGGAGGAGGGGGAAGAGCAGGAGCAGGAGGAGGGTGTGCTTACACTGGGCCCCGTAAAGCCTCCATCGCTGTCCGGGTCCGCCATAAAGACTTCAGCTCAATGAAGGCCGGTCTGCTCCGTCTGACAGGCAAGAAAAGGCTGTATTCAGTTACTGTGAGAGGCTAATGTAAATACAGACGTGTGTGAAAGCCACTGATGAATGTGGGCCATTAGAGGCTCAGCTGATAATCAGCTTCCATGGAACATCATATGAGTACAGAGGAAAGGCATCAGGCCCTCCTCGTGCTCACCTGTGTCAGGATTGACAGTGGCTGTGTGTGAAAATGACATACCCGAGCCCTGTGACATTCGCAAGCACAAAGGATCCCGTTTCGTAAATAATCGTAAATAACATCCCAGGAAGCTTCTCACCCTGCAGTGGTTCTGGCCTTGCCGTGTTTCTGTCTTTCCCTCCTGAGGACACCACGGTCTCGGCGCGGATTTCGGACTGTCTCGCTGATATATCCACATGGATGAAAAATCACCACCTTCAGCTGAACCTGGCCAAAACGGAACTGATGGTCTTCCCAGCCAAACAGGTCATCCACCACAACATCAAGATCAATACTGACTCTTTATCTCTTGCTCCATCCAAAACAGCAAGAAACCTCGGGGTCATTATTGATGACCAACTGACCTTCACGGCCCACATCGCCTCTGTCTCCAGGTCGTGCCGCTTTGCGCTATACAACATCCGCAAAATCAGGCCGTACCTAACCCAGTATGCCACCCAGCTGCTGGTGCAAACCTTGGTGAGCTCCCGCCTTGACTACTGCAACGCCCTCCTAACGGGCCTGCCGCCTTGCGTGGTGAAACCACTACAGATGATCCAGAACGCGGCGGCGCGTCTGGTGTTCAACCAACCGAAAAGGGCACACGTCACCCCGCTACTCATCGAGCTCCACTGGCTGCCAGTAGCTGCTCGTATTAAGTTCAAGTCACTTATGCTTGCCTACAGAGTGCTTACTGGTTCTGCTCCCACCTACCTAAATGCTCTTGTAAGGGCAAATGTTACACCCAGGACGCTGCGCTCGTCTAGTGAGCGTTGTTTGGCACTGCCGTCCGTGCAAGCACGGCAATCCAGACTATTTTCATTTGTAGTTCCACGTTGGTGGAACGAACTGCCTAGTACTACCAGAGCAGGGGCGTCCCTCTCTACCTTCAAGAAGCTTTTGAAGACCCAACTCTTCAGAGAGCACCTCCCCTCCTAACTGGCACCTGACTAGCGCTTAACTTGCACTTCAGCAGTTACATTCCTGCACTTCTTTTTCCTCTTTTCTAGGTTGTTGTTTTTCTAATTCTCATGTAAAGTAGTATTTATTGTTACACCATGCTTTTTTATTGCTCTTAGCTTGACTGTTCTCTCCCTTGTACGTCGCTTTGGACAAAAGCGTCTGCTAAATGACTAAATGTAAATGTAAATGTAAATGTAAATGTGGTAGTGCACATCAATACCAGATCTGGGCTAAAAACTGATCCAGAGCCAGTTGGTCTTTGAGCTTTTTTTCTACTTGATGTATATCTTCCCCTGATGGCCAACTCACACTCCCATCATTACAGCACGAAGCGTGACTGCTCGGCACTGCATGGCTTTGTGTTGGTCTGTGCTATTGTGCTCTTTTCATTGGCCTGTAAGAAGGCAGTTTTAGGAACCCCTGACAGAGAGAGGGTCTGCATAATGAGTGGATTGGCGCACACACACACACACACACACACACACACACACATACACTCACGCACACACACACACACACATATACACGCACACACACACAAAAGCTGTTGGAATGGAGCAGACAAAAAGATTACATTCTGAAAAACTTTACATGTTAACTGAGAAAAACCTTTGTTATTGCCTGAGGTGTGTAATTTTGTATGAGTGTCTTTCTTTTAGTGTGAATGTGTGTGTGTGTATGTGTGTGTGTGTGTGTGTGTGTGTGTGTGTGTGCTTTTCATTATGTAAGTCTGTGTGTGTATGTGCGTGTGTGCTGTGGGAATTCGCTCCGTCATTGAGTAGCAGTGAAATGCTAATCGCTGTTTGACATCCATGGCTAATTGTGGGCCTTTTAGATGGGGGGGGGGGCTCTCCAGTCATGTGATCTGTCTGTCACACGGTAAGCTACGCAGGCCTCCAGGGTGATCCACTGGCCCAGACACACACACACACACAATTATCTTCCTGCAGAGATTGAGGAGAGGGGGAGAGAGAATGGGTGTAGACAGGTAAGATACAAATGAGGGAAGAGGAAGAGGGTTGAGATAGATAGAGAGATAGAATGAGTGAGAGAGAGAGAAAGAGAGAGAGGGTGCATAGAAGAGAGAGTGAAAATGTAGAGAGTGATGAGAAGAGGAAGTGATAAAAGTATAAAAGTGAGAAAGTGTGTGGGTGTGTGTGTGTGTGTGTGGGTGTGTGTGTGTGTCAATGTATGTTTTCTCTACTGTCCCTGTCAGTGAGTGTGTATTGTGTGTCTCTCAGTATGAGCATGTGGGGGAGGATAGTACCCCCTGAGCACACACACACACACACACACACACACACACACACACACACACACACACGCACACACACACAGACAGACACACACACACAGACACACAAACAAACACACACACACACACACCCAAACACACAATCCTGAACTCCGAGACCCAGCAGTAATGATGCTAGCACTGACACCACCGCCTGGCCTGCCCTGATAATGAGAGGCCATTGGTCTGTCACGACATCAGTGTGTTGGGAATATTTGAGTGTGTGTATGTGTGTGTGTATCACTGTGTATTTGTCTGAATGTGTATGTGTATGTGTATGAGTGTGTGAGTGTGTATGTGTGTGTTTATGCAAAGCCCTGCTCATTCTCTCTATCTCTTTCTCTCTGTAACTCAGGATGTGTTTGTGTAAACCTAATGAGGAAGGATGTAATTATTGAAGGTATAGATGTTTCTTCTAGCATTGTAGCATTGAAAAAGCTGATGTGTGTGTGTGTGTGCGTGTATGTGTGTATCACTGTGTATTTGTCTGAAGCTGTGTATGTGTGTGTTTATGTCTGTATATTAGTCTGTGTGTGAGTGCGTATATCTGTGTGTACGTGTGTGTTTGTGCAAAGCACCCCCCTCTCTCCATCTCATTCTCTCTGTAACTCAGGATGTGTTATTGAAGTTATATGTGTTTGCCCTTTCTCATAGCATTGTAACACTGAAAAAGCGAGGTGTGTGTGTGAGTGTGATTGTGTGTGTGTGTGTGTGTGTGTGTGTGGGGTGTGTGTGTGTGTGTCTGTGAGCCCCCTGCCACTCTGCTTTTCCACTATTGCTGTCAGGGCCAGATCAAACCGGTCGATAGGTATTGAGCGCATCGAAGTCCTGCCGTTCGGTGATCTGTGGCGTTTTAAAACCAGGTCTGGGCCCGTGCAGCCCTGGAGAACCCTGGAGGGCCGTATCACATTCTGGTCCTCTTAGCCCTCTCTGTGGCCTTCTTTGTTTTCTAAGCTCTTTGCTTGCCTTTAGTGGCCCGGTCAATAGTTAATTAAGGGCTTGACAGCGGAGGGGCCTTCGAGCTGTTTAAAAGGGCTGCTGATGCGGACGCACCTCGCTGAGCATTGCTGCACTTCGTTCGTGTGGAATTGAGCTTCCGCCGAGCTGCCAGCGGCACCGTGACCTCAACCCACCTCACAGCGTGAGATTCGGTATCCACCTCACAGACCTAGGAACCCACCTCACAGTGTCTAAGGCTGAACCCAAGTCACAGGCCTCTAGTTCTGAACCCACCTCCCGGCACCTCTACCTACCCTTGGCTAAACTCAACCTGGGCCCACTCTACTGGTGCTGTCTGGGCCCACTCTACTGGTGCTGAGTCTGAGCCCACTCTACTGGTGCTGAGTCTGAGCCCACTCTACTGGTGCTGTCTGGGCCCACTCTACTGGTACTGATCCTGGGCCCACTATACTGGTTCTGAGTCTGGGCCCACTATACTGGTGCTGTCTGGGCCCACTCTACTGGTTCTGAGTCTGGGCCCACTCTACTGGTGCTGAGTCTGAGATCTTTGACTGTTGTGACCAGAGTCCACCTCTATTGTCGCTTCAGGAACGTCCTTCTCGTGATCTGCGCCTTCACCTCTAGTGACCACCTTCCAGTATCTGAGGTGCGTTTAAAATAGCAAACAAAGGCAAACGTTCACGAATGTTTCCAAACAATCTTGCATTCGCCTTGAGTTCACTGCGAAGGAACAGCCTGAGAAGGTTCTTCTCAGGGAACAAACATGAACGCTTAACTGAGGTTACAGTTCAAAGCAAACAATGTGGAAAGTTTAGACAAAAACAAACATTCAAAATTTAAAGTTCAAAGCAAATGCATTCGCCTCTGTTTGCTTTATTTTAATGCACCTCTGGTGTTGAGCCCACCTCTTCTCTCCTCACAGCTACATCTCCATCACACTGACTCATGAATCCACCTCTGCTTTTCAGTCCACCTCTCAGGCCCTGGTCCTGAGCCAGCATGCTTGGTGTCTGCTCTGAAGTACACCTCAACTAGTTTTACATGGCATGGAGGGCAGGATCAAGGGCGAGGTAGTTGAAATGACAAATGGTGTCACGCATGCACGCATGCACACACACACTGTCAAAGGGTGAAGTGTCGAGAGTCTTTAGGGTAGGGACAAAAAGGCAGCAGGGAGACAATTCCAATGGCTTGTGATTTATATGCTCTCCACCAGGTGCAAAAACAGTAAAGGAGAAAAAATGAACAAAAACGTTTACACAACAGCTGTATATGTACAGCCAGTAGTACAGCTTAGGACAAATGTCCCTAAATAGAGAGAGCAACACAGTAGCAGCCTCACACATCCGAGGATGCTAGTGAAGATCTCAGACGAGCCTTGTTCTCACCCACGAAACTCCCACCACAGAAGCTTCCCAACAAATGCGACGCCAACCCTTTTAGCAGGTAGCTGAAACCATCCTTAATTGGCCCATACCATTACAGGCCAACAACACAGGGGTGATATCAACTGTCAGGGGGAAATGTACTTTAAACAAAGTTAAAATGGTACCAATAGCAATTATATTTGCTAAAACAAAGCCAGGCCTTCCAAACAATGTCAACTACAGGTTCAGGTCACATTCACCATTGAAAACATTACAAATAAATGAATTGATTCCGCCAGGGCAAAACCGTGTTCCTTGCGAACCTGCCCAAACCATATATTCGTCACGGAACTAGAGAGCACTTCCTAAGAAGACAGGAAAGATTCAATGGCGGCAAGAACTCATTCAACTTTTTTGTTGTTGAACCATCATGGTATGTACACATAGTCATTCTTTTACATATGCTATATGTAAAGACAACTTAATAACAGTGATTTGTTGGAACAAGAATTGTGCAATAAAACGGAGATTCCCATGAACGGCAACATGAATGAGCGTGAGTGAAATGTTTGGCATGGTTTTAGCGATATCTGTGCATCCACATGCTTCCACGCACGCCAGCCAAGATAAACCAGTTAAGAGTGTTATGTGGGGATGCAGAATAAGGGATATATATATAACAATACCACAAAAGTCCGTTGTGTCCACCAGTAGGACGCGGTGAAGATGCGCCTATGAAACCTGGCATCATACACACATACACACGCTCAAACACACACGCTAACACACACACACACTCACAGACAAACATACACCATCTCTCTCTCTCTCACACACACACGCACGCACTCTCTCCCATCCAACTCTCCTGCTTCCCTCTGGCACACAGTGAATCATTTCCATTGTCTGCCTCTAACGCATTTCACCTGTCAACATCATTTGAAGTGAAATTTGGCCGCACTCACACCTCCTTCACGATCAGCTTTTCATGCGTCTCAGACTCATTACTCTATGGTGATCAAATTGCCCAGAATGAATGAGGTATTTATTTATTTCACCTCCCTTGTGCTTCAGCTGGCTGGAAGCGCACTGTGGACAAGAGTGAGGCATCCGGGGCAGATAGCATCTCGGGCTGTCTGTGATTAGCTCCGACGTGCCATTAATCCTTTTCTCCGGGTGTCTGCGCTCGAACGACAAAACACCAGCCTTCACAAAGCCACCCTTTCAGGCTCAAACGCCTAATCAGATAAAGATTGATCTCAGGGGGGATTCAAGGCAAAACCTTTTATATTTACCTCTGAAGACGTGTCCTCATTTGAAACGGTACCACCATTCATGGGCATAGGCCGGAAAAAGTGTCTTTGCACAGACTCAGTAGAGGTCTTTGGGGAAGTCAGGTCAGGTGGAGCGGATGGATGGACAGATGAATGGATTGATGGATGGATGGATGGATGGATGGAGAGGCTGTAGCACATGGTTGTGGAGAGGGCAGGCCCTGGCCCCTGCTGCCCTGCCCGATTTGAGTGCACTGCTGTCAGCCTGCTTTTCAGGCTACCCAGCCTGTTTCCCCCAGCAGCTCTGCAGCCTTCCACTGCTAACCTCCAGCCAATAGGGAACACACAGCTTTCAACTAATGATCTGCTTTGCATTTCACTTAATTAGGTGTGTTTAAATAGCACACAGCTGTAATTAGCATCTTCTGTACAGCTACTTCTTTAAAACACACACGCACAGACACATTCAGAGACACACGAGCATGCACACACACACACACACATACACACACTCACACATACACACACATACACACACGCACACATGTACATACCCTCATAGACTTCCTTAAACACACATAAACACAGAGACCCCCATCCATCCTGTTTTGAATTGTGGATGTGGTATCGTCTCTGCAGCTGGCACGGGCAGAGAGAGGGCACGATGCCAGCGCACCCGTGAAGACGAGCTCCTTCCATCTGCCCCGCTGCTCTCCCGAGGCCACACGGCAACCGCTTCCTGCTGCACGGCAACAAAAGCAGCAGGATTGGGATCCGAAACGCCGAATCTGGAAGATAGGGAGGGAAGTTACAAATTGCCAGTGTCTCCATGGTGACCTTCGGGGGAGTGTGTTTGTGGTGGGATGTGTGTGTGCGTGAGGGTGGGAGGGGGAGTGGAGTGGAACCTCTCGGGGCTCAGTGCAAGATGCTGCCGACCGCTGGGGGCCTCTCTAGTTCCTCTATCTTTATAGTCTGCCTTAATTAGCTTTTTATGTTGAGGCTGCTGTGTGTGTGTGTGTGTGTGTGTGTGTGTGTGTGTGTGTGTGTGTGTTTGTGTGTTTTCCGCATGATACAGCCGTGAGGCTTGCAGAACTATCTGTTCCTTTTCCTTAAGTGTTCACCACTCCACGTAAATTGAATTATAAACATCTGGCTGCTGAATTGTTCTAATTAAGAGCCGGGTGGGTTTGGAGGGCGGGCAGCAGGTCAGGGGCTCCACGTACATCCTCTAATGGGGAATGGGAAACACGCACACACACACACACATACAAACATATATTCCACACACACACACACACTCACTCAAAAGCGCATTCATTCATGCATACACACACTCACACATAGTCACACACATACACACACACACTCACTCAAAAGCGCATTCACACATGCATACACACACTCACACATAGTCACACACATACACACACACACACAGAGCGCTTGGTCTATGTCAGCACTCACTTCTCCAATCTGATGTGACGTCCTGAGCACAGACTCTAATTAGACACGTTAGGGATGACCCAAGGTGATGAAAGAGGAGGAGGAGGACGAGGACGACGAAGGCCAGACTCTAAACAAAAACTCAACCACAGCTGTAAGTTTTCCTTTCTCCTCTCTCTTCACCCCCTATGCACCCCCTCCCACCCCCACCCCCCCAGCCCTGGTAGCCTTAAACGGGGTCACCTCTCCGCACCCCCTGCCTGTCTTTGTGCTGTTCTCCTGGGCTGTCTCTGGGCTGCGGCTGTGGCTGGGTAATGTGTGTTTATGGGGCTGAGGAGCAGCAGTGAGCAGAGTGAGAGGGGGAGAGATGAAACGAGTACAAAACGCCGCTCTCAAGGGCTTTCTGCTGCGTGTCTGCCCGTCTGCTCCCATGATTGGCAGGGAAGGTGACTCAGCTGCATGTTCTCATTGTGTGTGTGTGTGTGTGTGTGTGTGTGTGTGTGTGTGTGTGTGTGTGTGCATACATACGTGTGTGTGTGTGTGTGTGTGTGTGTGTGTGTGTGTGTGTGTGTGTGTGTGTGTGTGTGTGTGTGTGTGTGTGTCTGTGTCTGTGTGTGTGTGTGTATATATGCATTCATTTGTGTGCATGTATCTAAAGTGACCTGGCAGCACCCAGCCATCTTGCTCCTTGTGCTGTAGCTTTAGTTCTTTCAAGGAGACGTCTGAGATGTGGATCATTGTGAGAGAAATAAACAGGGAGGGATCTGTCCTCCAGAGAGTCCTCTGAGTGAGGGGTCACTCAGGTGAAGAAGGGACTGAAGGCCCACTGCCGCTTCTGTCTCCTGCTTTCTGTAATGGGAGGAGAAAGGGGTCAAATCCACCTCTCCCTCCCCTGCTCTCTCTGACTGTTTCTCTTTCTCTGTTTCTCTCTCTGCTGTTATCAGTCTCTCTCTCTCCCTCTGTAAGCATCGGAGGTTTACAGTAATACGAAGGAGTTGCGTTTTCCTGCCTTCCTCGCCAGCCTCGGTTCATCCCTCTCTCTCTCTCCCTCTCTATCTCTCTCTGTCTCTCTCTCTCCCTCTTACTGTAATCATCAAGAAAGTAAGAGTGTGATTTACAGTAATACGAAGGAGTGTTAAACCTCTCTCTGTCTCCATCCGTTCCTGTCTCTTGTTCAGCATCTCCCATATCCCAGCATTTGACCTCTGTTTCTTGGAGTGTGTGTCTAGGGGCTGTAGACTGCTCCAACTGGATGGCTAACTCATTTATGGAAATATTGAACCATGTTGGACTCAGACTGCAGCCCTGTCTCAATCCTCTAACTCTGTTCATTTTTCTCCAATTTTAATACTACATTTACTATTTGAGAACATTGATTTGATTATATCGAACATTTTACCCTCTACACCACAGAAGTTTGGAGTATAATCCATCATGCCAAAAAGAGTCTTTTTAAAATCTACAAAAAAAGCAAATATCTCTCCATTTTTTGTGACATGTCTGTGTCTTTCCGCTCACATCTCTCTCCATATTTGTCTGTCTTCATCTCTCTCTCTCTCAATTCAATTCAATTCAATTCAATTCAATGTGCTTTATTGGCAAGACAAATAAGGCATTTGTATTGCCAACGCAGTCAAACAAAGGATAAGGAATACCTGGAACAAGAAGTCTAAATGTCTATGTGTACACATAGACTTACAAGTATATAAAACAAACTGTAGACATACAGACTATATAAATATATAGTATATGTGTATGTACACATGTAAACATGTAGAAATACGTATGTTAAACATTTTTACAGTTAGGTTAACATGGTCATGACATAATGAAATATACTTTGCTGCTGATGCTGAAGGTCCTTCTCCTGAGAGAATAGCCATGTTTTCCATTTTTGTCAAGGACTTCAGAGTTTGGGTGGTTGGTTTTAATTTTACAAAAAAGGGTTATTCTTATTTCTGTCTCCCTCTCTCTCTTTCTGTCTCTCTTTCTCTCTCTTTCTCTCTCTTTCTCTCTCTCTCTCTCCTCATCTTTCACTCTCTGACTGTCTCTACGCCTCATTTCCTCCCTATCTCTCTATATGCTGCATATTTAATGTACTTGTCTTTTTTCTCATCTCTCTCCTTTAGTGTGTCCCTCTGCTTTGCTGTTTCTCTTTATCTCTCTTTGTGTCTCTCTTTCACACTCTCTCTCTCTCTTTCTCTCTCTGTCTCTTTACTCTGACTTCTCTTCCCTCTCTGTCTCTCCTGTCCTCTGTCTGCCTGGACAGATTGAGGTGTGACCCAGGTGACCAATCACAGGGCTCTGATGAAGCCAAGGGCCAGACTGGCAGCGACACTCGCAAGCAACTAATGGAGCAAGCAGGGTCACCTTCTACAGCTGAGAGAGATGGAGAGAGAGAGAGAGAGATCGAGGGAGAGAGGGAGAGAGAGGGGGGGGGGGGCATGAAGAGGCCAGAGAGAGAAAGAGAGCGGGAGAGTCACAGAGAGAGAGAGAAAAGGACAAGGACATTGAGAGAGCCAGGGAGGGAGAGAGAGATGGAGAGACAAAGAAAGTAAGAGAGACAGAGAGAAAGGAGGGAGAGAAGCAGAGGGCAAATTGAGTTTAATGATGAGATTAATAATAGATACTTGGCCGAACATCATAACATTCTGCCCTCTTTAACTTTTTAAATGCAGAGGACAACAAGGTCCTGGAAACTTTGGTGTTGAGGAGGAACCCAGAGTCAGTTTTCAGATGGAAATCTCCAGAAAAGCCGAAAACCTGACAGGCGGAGCCTGTGGGAAAATAAACAAGAATGGTTTGGCTGAGTGAGCAAGCTAATTAACTTGAAAAACTATAAAAATGTAAATTGCAATTTGCTACCATGGGCACCTAATTAAATCCAGTGGAATGTTAAGGACCAAATTGAATTTGCGAGAGGAGAGAGAAAGAGAGGGGGGAAAAAATATGATTTCCCTCTTCCGGTGTATCGATCGGCCACAGTGGACCAATTTACACCCATGCTGAGGTGGAGGTGGGCCCAGCGCTTGCATCGTAGCACACGGCTTTGTGTTAAAAACGGAAAGAATAAAAATAAGAACTTGTTCTAAATACACATGAGAAAACCACACAACGTAAACTAAACACTCTCTCGAAAGTTCAACCTAGTTTATCAGGTTGCGATTCCTACTGATATCTACTCGCTAGGAATTGGTGAGTCTGTTCTCTTTGCTTCATGCTGATAAAACATATGGGTCTCTAGCCCATCAGATAAAAAACACCCCACATCTTTTTGCAGACTCTTTCATATTGTTTTTTTCTAAGCAGGGTCCCTTTGAGTCCTTTTGATGGTGACGATGAATGGGACTGACAGATGTACAGTATATACTCAGCGCTAGAGTAAATAAGCCTGACATCTGAGAAAATGTGGAATAATGAATTTTACCGGTAACAATTACATTGTGAGTGTATGTGCTGCCGCCTTACATGGAGTGAGAAACAGAAGAAACCTGCCGTCCTGGAACATGGTGTTAAAAACAGCTTCTGGGTGGAAGCAGGGCTGATGGAGGAAAACGCTGTTTCTGTTTATTTATTCCTTTTATTTTACGAGAGCGTAGCTCTGAATATTTAAGCTGCCATTATCACAGATGGGAACAGGAAGGCTCGGGCCTGTACGCGTCTTTTATTGGCCTAATAAACAATAATCACCCCCTACTCTCTCATCCAAAATAAGAGCACAAAGCCTTCGCTTTCTCATATTGTTAAAATTCATAAAGCTGATGTTAGTGATCACGGCCCAATGAGGGGAGTTTGAATAAAAATAAAACAGATGTGATGACAAATAAAAGTTTGTCTGTCCAATCATTCCCTCTCTCTCTCTCTCTCTCTCTCTCAGCTCTAGTAAAGCTGCTACTGTGTGTTTTTGTGTCTTACTCCCCCTCATATCAGCGCCTTAAGTGTGCTGTGAATGGGAACAAGCGCTGTGTGTGTGTGTGTGACGTGTGTGTATAGCTACAAGCAAGATTCAGCACTGTGCAAAAGAGCCTCCCTGGACAAATTTACAAGCGGCTATTAATCCTTTTTGCTTTCTTCCCTTCTCTCTCCTCCTCCCAGCCCCTCTCTCTCTCTCTCTCTCTCTCTCTCTCTCTCTTTCTCCCTCTCTCTCCCCGACACTACTTGCAGTTTGTTATCTTTGATGCCCCTGTAAAAGTTTTATCTGGGAAAAAGAGAGAAATGACCCTGTCTGCCAGCGCCCTGAGTAACGGCTGGCCGTAAACAAAGTTGAGAAGGACGATAAATAGCTCCTAAACTGCAGCAGCAGCGGCTGGCAGCTCCAATAACAGATTAACATGAGCGGGTGGGCTACTGAGACACTGTCACGCTGCCCACGGCTTCACGCTCACGCTCAGTTTCAGGCTCAGGCAGCAGGAGCCTTGTGGCCATGCCCCCACAGACCACAGGTAAACTAAAGGGAAACATGAAGACAAGGTGATAACGCAGGACTTTCTGGACCAGGTGTATGACTATTTTAGTGAAAGATGTAATGGAAGTCAGCTGTGCTGTTAGCCATCAGTGCTGAGATCATTGTGACCGTTACAGTACCGTTATAGTGTTAAGTATTTCGAGACGAGAAAGAGCACAGAGGTGCACGGTTTGTACTGTTATAGATCATTTTGAAGCCCTACAGCTTCATAACCTGTATCCTATTGTTATCTCCAGCAGCCGCCTGCTAACCAACACTGTGAGAGACAAGATAAATGCTATAAAACGTTTATTGGTCAGTAGCAGCAAAATACGATTTGTGCAAACCGAAGTGAATTACTTGACTCACTTTCCTCAGCTTGCCAGCATTGACTGTCAAATTACATCAGATTACAAGATAGATTACTGGCCTCTCAAAACACTGCACACAACACAATCGGTAACACAAAAACACGTCTTATATATACAAATGATGCTTTAGACTACTTATAGGATTATTAGTTGCACAGTAGTTACACAGTTTTGTCCAGGGGTCTGAACTAAAGGGTTACTGTGATAATACCACAGTAATGCAATTTCCGAACCTGTGGAATCCCTCTCCATTAGAAGAGCTGAAGGCCAGTTGTTGAATGGAACCTCATGAGCCTCTAGCTTTTTAATATCCATGATAAAAGATGAAATGAATAGGTTTGAAGGTTTCTAAGTTAAAACTTTAAACACAACTGTTACTATATCCATGCACCTTTACTCACAACAGATGCTAACGCTGCAAGCACGCTGGTTCAAAGGTCATTGACGTTTATTCTTGATTGATTTATTTCCAGGCATCACTGTTGCGCATTATGTTCATAAAAAAAAAAAACATTTCAATAGTGTAGTATTATTTGAAAATTCACACACAAACACTAGCAAAGATTAAAAAAAAATTGTTCTTGCTAATTCATTTTGGGAGGGGAAGCTTGGTGTTTGGGTGGAGTTTGGAGGGGGGGGGGGGGGGGGGGGGGCAGCATTGCCGCTTAATGCCCCCACCCCCAACCCCTGGCAATGGGCCTGGGTATGTTATGTTTTTTGTTTTTGTTTACCACCCCTTTTGTGTTCTTTTCTATAGCCACTTGGCGAGTTTTCATTTCTCTTGTACAAACTTAACTAACTTCATTATCTATCTGTCTGAGAAACCATTAGTATATTGAACAGGTGTAATCTGATTCCATTGAGACCAAAAACAGCCTGTTTCCTTCTCCGGTTTAAACACAAAATGGTGGGGAGGGGGCGTGCACCATTACTGCAGAATGTTCTACCATGGCAGGGAATCAAAGCATCATCAGTCGCTCACTGTGAATTCTGGTATTTCACTGCAAACATAAATGTGATTCAGCTCTATACTCAGCATGGAAAGACATAATGATATGGATTAAAGCCTCTGCCTTCATAATGGATGCAGTCATTGATGTCAGTGCGACATAAAGGATACAGTTCTGGCATCATGTGTGGAGCTGATAAGTGTGCAACTAATGTTAGCGTGCCATTGAAGTCATTGTGTCAGCGAGTGTGGGCTGGAGATTGAAAACAACTCTGTGTTGACTTCCTGACAACTCTTTGACTGAGTAAGACCATGAGGGAAGAGGGAGGCAACATAAACCTGAGAATGTAGAATGAAAGAATGTATATACTTTCAAAGAGACTTCTCCAAAAGAGCCTTGTGACTAAGTAAGGGACAATGTATAGTCCGCTGGTCATTCTTAAGAAAATGAACCCTGACAAGATGAACAGGATCTTGTATCGTCCTGAAGGGATTTATTTTTCAAAAATGACCAGCGAACTATACATTATCCCGCTTCTTATATGATTACTTACCATAACAACAAAATACATTTCTCCAAAATATGTTTTTTGAAATCATTTTGTTGCCATTTTGTGGCTTCCGTTGAGAAGAAAGTAGGTCATCGCGCAAATAGATCTTTAAAGTTTCAGGTGTTGCGTAGCAACATATTACTTGCTGACTTTGTTACAATGAATTCCCATTACAGTAAGTGAACACACCACTAGAGGAATGACATGAGAGAGGTGAATCAGAAGCACAAAACTTGTTGCCAATGGCAGCGGTCATTATTCATTCTCAGCGGTCATTAGTCATTATCAAGAAATATCAGACCTCGGGATTGTTGGTATGGCCTATTCAATTCAATGTAACTTTCAACAGTCAGAGGAGCCGTATAATAAAAACATAATGGGGAAAAAAAGAATAACATTAAGTAGGCCTAATTTATTAAAATAATTAACAAGATGAATTTGAGGAATTGGTGGTTACCACAAAAAGCCTAGAACTAATCTTCATAGCATATTTTCATGTTCATTTTTGGCAAAGCTGCTTTCTTTTCCCAGGCTAATTTGGAGAGTCATGTGCGTGCATACTGAGTTGCCAGGTTTCAGAGCAGTCATCAATTCCTATAATCTGAATTATCGGTGCGACTTGCATTACGCTTTATACTAAAATAAGAAAAGAATACAACAGAGTTGAAAAAAAGAATTAACATACCAACACATCAGATATCTGCCTTCAGCATCAGCTTAACATTAATGTTAACATTTAAAGTAGACCTTTATAAATTATTGAAAAGTCTTCCTTTCAGCATACCGCAGGGAGAGAGAATAAAGAAGATTAGTGAGGCAGGGCAAACAGCAGTATTGACATGTGGTAATTAGTGAAGTACCACTGAAGAAGGCTGGAGTCGTTACACACTCTGTACGACACACTGAACACACGTGTTAGATGATGCATGTCACCATGAAATACACTGACGGTGCTGAAGCTCTGTTCAATATGGTTGGACCACCTGCAACAGATATGGGCCTGCTGAAGCGTACCTAGTGAATGTGGAGATACCCGATTAAATCATCGTGTCATCAAGAACTCCAAAAGAGGCACGATGCAATAAGACAGATGGGAAACAACCATGGAAGCATGCAAGTTGAGTATTTGTATATACCTAAATGCTCATACCAATGAGGTGCAGTTAGGGGTCATTTGAGAACCAAGGGCATTTACAGATGTCCACCAGCTGTTGCATAGCGATTCTCAAACGTTTCTACATTTCAACAATTCAACCGTTTCAATTTCATTTTATCGGTTAAACTTAAATATTTCATGAGCTATAGTAGGCCCTGAACCATATTATTTAAGTACAAAGTAGGCTTAGGCTATAAACTATCATCAGATGTGTTCGTTATGAGCACTTTGGGAACCACTGCAGTAATGTGGAGCAGTGGGAGCAGTATTAGTATGGAGCTTCAATGCTTCACAGGAATGAGTATACTAGAATGAGTATACTTAAATGTTTCATAGGAATGAGTATACTAGAATGGGTATACGTAAATGTTTCATAGGAATTAGTATACTAGAATGGGTATACGTAAATGTTTCACAGGAATGAGTATACTAGAATGAGTATACTTAAATGTTTCACAGGAATGACTATACTAGAATGAATATACTTAAATGCTTCACAGGAAAAGTGTTGAGTAGTGTTGGTCATATGACTTTGTAGCACCTAAGCACACCAGCATGCCAAAGCGGAACAGCATGAGTAGCTCACAGTTCTCACCAAACCTGTGTGCTTTTTCATTAAGAACCCCCAGTGACGAGGGGAGCGACTCAGTGTTTTTCCGGAGAGGGAACAAGGAGATGATGTATAACATCTGGGAGTTTAATTGGAGCCATTGAGAGATGAAACGTTCGTAATGACCACAAGCAGTTTTCCCATGGGACTTCGCCACTGTAGAGGCAGTTGTTAAAATAAAAAACAGGAAAGCAAATATTTATGTTTTTTAAAAGTAAGCAGGTTCCTTGCTGCTTGGTTGCTACAATAAAAAAAAATAAACCCTGGGATATTTTGATGTAGCTAGCTCCGACGCCTTCATGTTTCCCCTGCCTAAGCACATTGGAATTTATTACTACAAACAAGTTATTAATAAGAAATCAATATGAGGCTCCCAGCAGTGTTTTGTGCCTTAATGAATTATTTAAAAAGACTGTGTTACAAATTGGAAATGTAAAGAGGCAGAGACATTGTGGCTTTGTGAAGCTGTAAATGATGGAGAGGCCAACGTCCGGGTGTATGTGTGTGTGTGTGCATGAGTGTGTATGTATGTGGGTGTGTGTGTGTGCATGAGTGTGTAGGTGCGTCACAGGAGAACGAGACACAGATGCACAAGGCCATTAAATGCTGTATTTATGGTTTCCCCCTCGTCATTTTAATCCACAGTTATGAAAGGAGTTTTATATCTCCTAAACGTACACAGGGCACACTGCTATTCCTTTGCATTGTTGATTTATTCATTAGCCCATCTCATACGTGTGTGTTTCAAGGACCTTTATTCACAGGGCTTTTTTTTTATAGCAAGGCATGCCTTTGTTGATTAAAGTACCTCATGAGACTGCGGATTAAATGTGTAGCAGCATACAGAACATCACATGGAATGAAAAAGCAGAGGGTAGTTTTTTCTTTTTTTAAATATTTGGAATGCTTAGTTTTCTGTTTTGAATGGAATCCGACATATATGGTGTCCAGATTCCTATGAAGAAATATTTGCTGAAGCTAATGTCCTAATTTCTTATACAGACGATACATTGTATTTGGACAATAATATAAAATTATAATTTTAGTTTTTATTTGTATTCATATTTTGGTATTTATGTACTGTGTGTCATGTCTTATGACCCAATCAGGCCTAAATCTGTGGCCAACTGCTGAAAAATCAGAAGAGCTTTTCATGAAGCTTTCAAAGCCTCTGGCATTTTAGGAGCGGGGTGCCTTGAAAGCTAATCCTGTGAAAGTGGATGGAGCGATGACATTCACCAGGGCTGTCACATGGCGCAAAAATAAGTCCAAAAGCAGAGTACTAAAACTGTGGCAGATTTAATTTTTTCAGTTGCTCACTTCCTAAAGTAGAAATGTCTTCGTTTGGGAGAAATGATTTTGGACAAAAAAAATATTAATTAAAGAAATTAAATTCTGACGTCTCATATACTACAAGAATCCTTCCCGTTACTTTGTGACTTAAAAGACTTAGAAAAACAGTGGTCTTAGACTTGCAGTGTTTGGTGAACGCTGTGTTCTTCAGGAAGTGATCTTTAGCCTTGTCTCGGCAGGCGCTCTTGTCTTAGGTGCCTTTCCTGTGTGTGTGAGAGGCGGGATGACTTGAGAAGGCGAGCACAGAAGGTACTGGCTAGGCTTGATCAGTCAAGCACAGCGTGCACAGGGAGGGAGCGGCCCCTGCTACACACGCACACATGCACACACACACACACACACACACACACACACACACACACACACACACACACACACACACACACACACACACACACACACACACACGTGACCCTCTCTGTTGGGTGGTGGCCTTAACCCCCTCAGTAGCAGACAGACATGCCTACAGTCAATCCGCAGACATTACATTGAGAACTATAGAGGCAATATATTTGAATATATTGACTAAGTCTCTGGAGATGTTTGAAGTTATTCATCAGATTAACATAAAAGAGACAAAGATGGGGAAGTAGTTAGACAGGATGCGGAGGCAAGACAAGGGAGCGACTGAGTATAGGAAAATATGACCATATTAAA
The DNA here is from genome assembly GCF_900700415.2 of Clupea harengus. Classification (NCBI taxonomy): domain Eukaryota; kingdom Metazoa; phylum Chordata; class Actinopteri; order Clupeiformes; family Clupeidae; genus Clupea; species Clupea harengus. The sequence goes on from NC_045165.1 coordinate 16,737,933, forward strand.
GATTATTAAATTAAATTAAATTAAATTAAAGATTGATGTAGATTAAAAATAAACTAAAGATAAAAAATAACAAAGATTACCGTAATGAATGAAAAAGAAATGTCCAAATATTTTGTCAATCTACTCTCTCCAACTTCAAACACAGAGAAAAAATATGTCTGGCTGTTTTTTTTTTTTTTTTGGTTGTTGTTGTTGCTAAGGCATTAGCTAAGATTGTCAGTTTTCAGAGGGAAATCGCAAACAAATGCCTGAACCAGACTGGCAAGGTCTGTTGTGAAAGAGAGTGAGAGAGACAAACAGTAAGAGAGCTTATTAGGGGGTATTCATATGCACACATATTTCCATTACTTCATAACGAATGGGTTATCAAGCTTACGTGTGATATTCACTGACACAAAGGGATGCCTCTGGGGAAATACACCACATCAAATCAAACACTGCAAACACACAAACACACACACACACACACACACACACACACACACACACACACACACACACACACACAGAGCGAGCGACAGAGAGAGAGAAATAAACAGACTGGTGATAAATAGCAATATATCCGCTCCAAGATGAGAACAAATAGGCAACAGAGAAAAGCAAATTACACCAATTGTGTCAGACGAAGATGCTTGGATTCTCAGTGAAGGGGAAAACACACACACATTGAATGATCGACATACCCTGGCCACTATTTACAAAATCACTCTGGCAGAGGAGATTGGTGGCTGTGTGTGCTGTAGTGTTTTTATTTGTGTGTATATTTTCATCACTTATATGCATTATGTCTTATTGCTAATCCTGCAGAAGGCGGGTTGGTGGGACACAGGCTGTCATCTGTCGGTCATATTCTGCCAGTGGTGGTGCTGTGTGCTTGATGATGGGCTGGTGTGTACTGAAGGGAAGGCTGGTCCAGCCTCAGACGTAGGCTAATAACCTGCCTCCGTCCCCTCCGGAGCAGTGGGCCTGCCTGACCTCCTGCAGGAGTGAACTCTTGCTACGCTCACATCTTCCCCAACATCTGCTCTGCGCAGCAAAAATCCCACGTCTCCGAGAAAATAACCGGGGATTAGATTGTTTATCAGAGTCATGGTATTTATTCTGACCTTTCCCTTAAAATGGACAAATGTGTGTGTGTGCGCGCATGTGTGTGTGTGTTTTCCCCCATTCTGTTTAGCTCAGAGCAAATGTAATTTGTTTCAATATGATGATGCCAAAAAAGAGAGAGAAGAAAAAGAAGAGGATAAAAGAGAGTGAAAAGAGGACGAGGACAAATGCCAAAGCCAAACAAATCTGACCAGCTTTTTTCATGATGTAACGGAGACATTTTAACTGGATGTCAGCACGTTCCTTTTATAAGGCAAAGCCCAGTAAAAAGCATTCACCCGCGGCACCATAACACAATCTAGCCCTCAATCTGCCGTGGGCTGGCGTGCCAGAAGGCTGACCTCTGCGCGAGTGTGAGGACAGCTGAAGTGGGTGAGGGTCAAACAGGGGTCGGATTTTCAAATGTGCCGCATCTAAAGGATCCAGACAGCAGGCCCTCCGTGACTGCTGACCTGGCTGTCCTTCTAGGTGAATGTATTTGAGTTTGCTGTCTCCGTATGAAAAGAACGCTGGTGGACTCTCGAGGCCTTGGGAAAGTGAAGCTGAGTCAACCGATGCCAGAATCAGTGTGTGGGTGAAAAGGTTTCTGTATATATATATATCTGTGTATGTGTGTGTGAGAGTCTTTGTGTGTGTGTGTGTGTGTGTGTGTGTGTGTGTGAGAGGAGAGAGTGAGTGAGAGAAGGAGGGAGGGAGGGAGGGAGCGTGTACCTGTGTAAAAGCATCAGATGAAAAGAGAGGTCATCCCCATTTTTTCCAATGTTCTCCTCCTTGTGTCTGCATTGCCTGAGTGAAACACGTGCTGCTCTTCCTCTGATGAACCCGGCAGTAGTTCCCCATTTTACTTCCATATACTCCACCTATCTCTCGCACGTGTCTGTCTGTCTGTCTGTCTGTCTGTCTGTCTGTCTGTCTGTCTGTCTGTCTGTCTGTCTGTCTGTCTGTCTGTCTGTCTGTCTGTCTGTCTGTCTGTCTGTCTGTCTTCTGTCTGTCTGTCTGTCTGTCTGTCTGTCTGTCTGTCTGTCTGTCTGTCTGTCTGTCTGTCTGTCTGTCTGTCTGTCTGACCTTCTCCCACTACATCAGGTCTACATGACAGACGCAGACAGCTGAAGTTATATTGACAAGAAATGGAGCATACACCTTTGGTTCTGTCCCAGCATTTGTTATGTAAACTACTCTTTAAAAATCTCTTTAACTGATATAACAATAAATGACTCTAAATAAATGCTGCATGGTTTCAAGTGTTTTTTGAAAGCTGCAGTATGGTAGTGGTTGGGGGGCAAGAGGTGAGGCAAAAGCAAGTAAAAGAGTATGTGAAGTATTTGGCAACCTTTATGAAGTAAAAAAATAAAAATGTCCTCACAACACAACCCCACCCCTGCTGTGAAAAATCATTTGGGTGAAACGTATCAGGGCTGCATGGGACGTGTGAGAATCTGCTGCTGAAATGCCCTTCCACGGAAACACCTGACTCTGGAACAGATTTGGCCTGCACCTGGCCCGGATCCAAAGTACTCCTGGCACCCCGGACTAACCCGCTCCAGAACTGTCTGCCCTCTGGGGTCCGAATGAGCCTGCGACCGAAAGCAGGAGCCTGTTGGTGTGGTGGCAGCGAAGTGCACTCATGCCCAGCACATAATGATGCCTCTGAGGAGGCGTAAAATGGGCTTTGTCTCACATAAGTGTTGGGCAATTGACACAAGGTTTTGTCTGTGCTGCTTCCAGCCCCAGCAGCATCTGTTAGCCGAGCGTAGGCCTGTGTCATTTTACGGCTCTAGTCACACCTTATTTATTTATCTAGTGTGCTGTACAAGCAGCCATTTTCATGGTTAGGACCAGGCCAGCTTTTGCCCGTCTGTTCTACATTGCTGTGTGTGTGAGTGTGTTTGTAATTCGGGTCAACCGTTTGCTGAATTTAAATGAAGGTGGTTTTACACGGTGACAAATAATTATACAGCAAATCCCGCTCATTGAGTTAATCTAAGCTTGTTGTCATGGCATATTTTAGGAGAACAAAGCCAACAACAGTCACATGCATGTTATCTTGTTATGATAGTTATCAACAATAGATCATAGGGTGCTGAACTGCACTTTCAATTCCATTTCTGTCCAGTTCATTTCATGACATTTCAAGTCATAACATTGCATAGTGTTACCAGAGTCACCGCCACATTGCATCTGATTTTGATTGGCTAATTTTGCTGTCACTCTTCCTGTAGTGCACAGTTTACATGAGCAGGGCCTTCTGCTTGGATGACAATGGGAGGGGACAATCGCTATCACCGTGGTTGCTGTTAACAAGCATTAGAGGGACTGATTTGTGTTGCTGGGTTTCAATCACATTTTTAAAAAAATCATCAATCTATCACCTTAATTTGCCATTTTACTGTTCATAACCCACCTTGAAAGGCCCCACAGAGGCCCTGAAGTTCTTCAAAGCTCTGGCAGTCCACCGCTGGTTACAAAAGGCACTTTTTGATCAGGATGGTAAAAATTTCATTCAAGAGATTTAGATAATCCTCCTTGAAATGAATTTGGAATAATAAAAAAAAAAGAATCCTTTTTAAATCTCTTTCTTATTTGATGAAGGAATGTGCATAGCAAATGCCATTCAAACAACCCACCTGTATGACCTTCTGTAACACCATGCATCAACATTCAACTATTTTTTCAAATTCTTACAGCATTAAGGTTGCCTCTGGCTGCTGAAATCAATGGTGCTCTGGGTCGAGCTTGAATCCCTTCCTTGAGAAGATTGATCTCCCCCCCCCCCCCCCCCCCCCCCGTCCAGATCCGTCCAGATCCGTCCAGATCCGTCAGTGGTAAAGATGGTGCCCGTTTTTTGTCACATAGAGCTCTCATCATTTTTGATTTCCTTGCTGTCACGGCTTCTCTAGCTGTCCGTCTCTGCCTTTCTCACTCTCACTGTCCTTTTGCTGTGGCGATGAAGATTCTTTTTTTTTTCTCCTCTCCATCTCCCCCTGTACCCCCTGCCATTTCTTTCACTCTCGCTGTCTCTCAATCTCTTTCCCTCTCCATTTGTCTGCCTTGCTCCTCTTCTTCTTCTTCGTCTTTGCCAGAGCCAGCTCTTGCTGTGCTCAGCGGTGTTGAAAGCGGGCTGCTGATATTGCCTACTTATCCACCCCCCCTCCCCCGGCAGGATAATCTATCATCTATCACTCAGAGAGGAGACCTGCATCTCTGTCCATGAAGGAGAAAAAAAAAGTGCACACAGGACTGCCCATAAGAGCCCATTTGGGCCCCTCTCCAAAACAACAGCTAGTATCCGGCACAGATGTGACACAGATCAGGTACGTATCTGGCAAAGATCTGGGGAAAGCGGCACAGGCGACTGAGACTGATTGTTTGGAGTTGTGAAGGATCCAGCTGTTTTAGGCTGAATGTCATTCTCAGCCACTGTGGAGGTCTTCTGACATTGTCTTCCTCGTCTTGTGGACTCTCCGTTGCTCTACGCTTGCTTACTGAAGCTCTGAATGCATTAGTTATGTAAATAATGCATGAGTTGGATAGGAACAAACAGACACAGTAGAATGGTATCTAAAAGAAAAAAAGGCAAAACAATAACAAGAGAGAGCATACCACCAAACCCAAAAGAGTGGAACAGAGCACAAGTGTGACAGCACAATATGTTTCTCTCTCAATTAAGAGAGAGAGAGAGAGAGGGAGAATGTGTGACAGTGTATGTGTGTGTGTGTGTGTGTGTGTGTGTGTGTGTGTGTGTGTGTGTGTGTGTGTGTGTGTGTGCTCTCTGCATGCCAGCCTGAGCCCCAGATTCTCATTAGCATGATGGTAAGGATGGCTGAGTGGCCCTGGAGGTGCCACCCTGGTTCTGCCAGCTGTCCAGCCTGCCAGTGGAGCTCCTCCCTGGGAAACCAGGGCCACCTCTGGGTGCAGCAGTGCTGTGTGCCTCTCCCCTCTCTCCACTCCGCTCTCTCCTCCACCCCTCTGTCTCCATATCTCCCTTTCTCTCACTCCTTCTCCCCTTTCTCTCCTCCTCTTACTCCCTTGTCCCTGACTCACGCTCTCCACTTCACTCACTTCCTCTCCCCTCTGTGATAGGCAGCTATCACAACACAAATCCCTCTATACTACCCCTCACCCCCCACCCCTGGCCCCATCTCTTTCTCCTCTCGTTTATACCCAAACTTTTCTCTTTTCTCTCTCTCTTCTTTTTCTGACCTTCTTGTTTTGCATTTCTTTTGATCACTTCCTCCCAATTCTGCAGAAACCTTCTAACATCTCAGGGCATCCTCCAGTATCGGCCTACTGTTATGCCCAATTTCTACCTCTGCTTAAGAAGCATCATATACCTTATTTACATATTTTGTGTCAGCCTATTTACCGGTGTTATAAATGAAGGCCATCTGCTTCATAGCTCTGCTTATCCTTATAATAGTGACCTTAAGAGCACTCCCACTAAGCTGTTCTACAACCGATACTCTTAAAGTTGTATACTCTTTCCATTTCTATCCACTATCAATCTCGTATATATCCTTGTGTATATATACACATGCTGCATGCATGCTAATGTTTTATCCTGACTGATGTATGTGTTAATGCATCTGCTTGAGTCGGATTCTCTCTTCTTCTCCTCCCTTCTCTCCTGCCCCCACCCCCCACCCCCTCCCTTCTTCTCTCTGCCAAACTGGTCCAAGCAGATGGGTTCTGCTCAAGGTTTCTTCTTGAATTTTCCCTTGCCACCATCGTCAAAGTGCTTGCTCTTGGGGGGGTTTAGGCTCTGGACTCTGTAAAGCACCTAGAGACTATTTCGATTGTTATTGGCACTATATAAATAAATAAAATGGAATTGAACACATAAAAAAACTGTCACATAGCTGTCCATCAAAGACATATGCACACACACACACACACACACACACACACACACCACAAATTGGAGGGGAAATGTCTAATTTATAAAAACAGAGATAGAGTGAGAGAGACACACACACAAACACACACACACACACACACACACACTAGTGGAAGCACAGTCACAATAATACATACTATTCCTTTTTCATTGGAGTCATTATGTGCATACACATCAGCAGAGATAATGATTACTGACAGTCACACGCTCCCAGCATGTCACCCAGGCCATCGGAAGGAAATTGCAAACGGAAAGAGCGGATGGATGGAGTTTGCCCTTTTTTTCCCTTGTTACCGTGGCGAATTTAGCACCCCTCTCACCTCAGCGATTCAGATAGTGCCGGTCTCCAGGGAAACGCTCGGTCCTGGGTAAGTACTGTAAGCTGAGAGAGCACATTCCGCACCTGAACCCACGCCTCCTTCATCATTCCCGCTCTGGGATTGAAACTGACTCCCGCTGTGCCCCAGACGCAGATCGCGGCAGACTGCTCCTAGTCACGTATCAAACCAGAAAAAAGAGAGAAAAAAACAACACAAATTTCAATTCAGTCCTGGCTGGTGGCGGATGTCCCTGGAGGAACAGAAAAACACCCATTTGCTTCTAATATTTGTGATAATGTGTCTTCTCTCATGCATTTTGACCCTCATTAGCAGACACCACATGCGTGCAAGTGCACTCAGCTTGCTTGATAAATTGCCAATAATGATCTTGTGTTGTGCACCATTCTGTGTGTGTGATGAAAATGTCTGCATGTGTCTGTGAGTTTCCTTCTGTGTGTGTAACGTATGTTTGCTTTAAGTTCACAGCGAATGTTTGTGAACACTGTGCCAGTCGTTGTGCGACCGCACAGGAACGGTACACTCCTGCCCTGTATAGGCGACCACTAGCGCACACCAACACCCGTGTTTGCATGCACACAGACATGGATTTGCACACACAAGCACACACAGACAAACTCACAACTGATTGCACAAACTTCAACAAAGTTGGGGCCATTTATTTAAATGAACTAAATTGGTGCACCAACGGTGTCTCATTGAATAAGGTAATTGGATTACCAACTGGTTGGAAGTTCGTCCTCTGCTAGCTGGTCGGTCCGTCACAAAGAAGCGCTGCCGGAAACCCAAAACATTTATTCTGGTTCCTAGCTGAATTGCACTGCTAATTGCCTAGACTGGCAGAAGGGACACTACAAATGGTCTGGGCCAAACCACCTCGATAAGGTGTTTTTTTTTTTACATACCTGCGAAATGTGATTATTTATTACGTAGTTATTTATTTGTTATTTAGCATACAGAGAAATGCTATGTTTATGTTTCAGGGTCTGTCTCCGTCATCTGTGTATTGTTTGATTTTTGTGTCTACCCCTTTTTAGAAATGGTGCTGGCCACCTCCTATATATGTTCATTGTTCTGTCTAGGGGAAGTTTTTGAGTCAAGCCTTTTCAGGTATGTGTCTATGTGTGACCTTGGAACTGTTGATTTTTGTCCTCTGTTTTTGAGAGGCTTAGCAGGTTTAAACTGCTGAATGTTGTCCTCTACTGATTTAGAGGCTTAGCAGGGTTTTGTATTTAGACTGCTGAATATTGTCCTTTGCTGATTAAGAGACTTAGCAGGTCTCCTGGATATGTTAAAGAGTATATTAAAACATTTATCTTTGAACCCTCACTCTGTCTCTGAGCTTTTGGGGCCAAACCCACATTTTGACGGAAAAACTGAGGCTCTGTCTTTCACAAACACACACAAACGGTCTGAGGAGGTAGTTCTCTACAAACAAACATGGATACTGGACTAAGTGTTACATTTCAAATCAAACAACGTCCAAATCTAAAATTTGAATGAAAATGCCAAATTTGAACGCACCTCGTGTTTCTGTGTGTATTTATATGTCTGTGTCTGTGTTGGCATGTGTGTACACTGGTGAAGGCCTGTTCTACAGTGAGAGAGATGTATTTGTCATGGCAGCACAGCTCTCCAGTGGTGATGTCTGAGCAGGGAGGGTCAGAGGTGACTGGCGGCTGAATAAGATGTGACATCCCGGGCCACGTCAGCATTTATGCAAGCACCAGAATATCTCCTCAGCATCCAAATCGCTCAGTCCCTCTTCATATTACACATACATACTGTACACAAACACCAGAGACACACCAAATACACGTACACACAAACACGTATGCATTTACATGCAAACACACATGCGCACACACACGCACACGCATGCACAAAGAAACACACATCAAACTAACTCTGTTTATCACAATGCCCTGCAACTACACAAGTTGCTATTTCTTCCCCTAAACCATGTTACTATTTTGTGATATCACCTTCATCATCACCTGTGATATATCATCTCACCTGTCTCTGCCTCTGTCTTACTCATCCTCCATTTTTCCCTCGCTTCTCTCTGCCTTTCATCATTCTCCTTCCTTCTCTGTTTCTCCTCCTGCCTCTCATTCTGGCCCTCTATTACTCCTTCTTCCCCATTTTCTCCCACCTTCCCTCCCTACTCATCCCTCTCTGTCTCTCTGTTGTTCTCTCTATTTCCCCTCCAGCCCCCCCCCCCCCCCCTCTCTCTCTATTTCCCCTCCAGCCCCTCTCTTTCTTTCTCTCTGTCTCTCCCTTTCTCTGTGTGACCGGTCTGGCTTATCAACACCTCCTGCTCCTCTTGTCTCTCTCTCAGATGAGGTGCATTTACAGTGACTCCCCTGCAGACAGATGTCCTGCAGCAGCTCCCTGGGAGCCCATCATGTGGCTGACTCTGGTGCAGGTCTGGCACACTTTTGGTGCAGATCTGGCTTAGTATTGGCGCTGATCTGGCCAAGTTTTGGTGCCGAATTGGCACACTTTTGAGGTGGATCTGGTCCAGATTTGGCTCAGATCTGGGGTGGTTGTAAACCGGCGGTAAGCACTCTGACTCACCTGTTGTTGGCTAAATCTGTTCTGTAATCCAGTGTCCAAAGATGATTTGATCTGATCCTGAGGCTACTTTATTTAAAGATGCCTTTATCTTTGTTTTGTTTTTTAAAACCATAGTGGACAGATCACAGGACAGATCATTGTTGCCGTGTCTTGGGCTTGGCTGATGGAACTGTGTGGTTTTCTTGCAGTGTTTCATTTTATTTGTAACTGTGTTATTTTAACAACATGAAGCAGCATAGATTTTTCTTCACCCAAGGGACTGACCTCTATTTCAAATCTTCAGGCAAGCAAAATAGCCTTTTCCCCCCCAACCAAAAGCAACACAAAGCAGGACTGAGGTACTGTTGATACAAAGCACAGCCACTTGGTGAACATGACATGTTCTGACCAACAAAATTCTAAAGCCAACTCTTTCTGTGCAACTATTACATTTAAAGTCGAGTGGAGAAAGGTCACCCTGTTAGCTGTATTCATTGTACTCTGTAAAGCATTGCTTTTGTGTGATACGGCTTTTCAGTTTACCTCCTTGAATCTTAACTGCCATTGCTAGACCACAATGGTCCAAATCCGCAGACATATTGAAATAGCTTTGATTTGAGGAATCCACTTGGACATTCTTACATAAAGAACACAGATTCCTGCTTCCACATTTGACCACTGTCACCTTGAAAGTACTTTGACAAGTTTGCATCTGTGTCCAAATAAAGATCAATTCATGAATGGACATACAGTATATACAGTATCTCTCTCTTTCTCTCTCTATATACACACACACACACACACACACACACACACACATCATATATGGGGATATATATGTATAGCCCACATTGCTATAAAAGCTTGCACCAGCTGTATGTATGTATGTATGTATAGCCTTATATTATATATATATATAGCCAGACCTTATATTATATATATATGTGTGTGTGTGTGTGTGTGTGTGTGTGTGTGTACAGTATATCCCTGTTTGTCCATATCAGGTGTCCCCAATCCACCTGATTCTCAGCTTCACCAGGAGTTACACAAAGGTCTTCTTTATGAATGGAAGTTATCTAAATCTCCTATGAGATTGCAGTGCATCACACGGGGAATAATATATATATACAGTATATATATATGTGTGTGTGTGTGTGTGTGTGTGTGTGTGTGTCTATAGGCCACTGGTCAAACTGGTGCAGCACACCACTAATCATCATTAAGGGCGATAAAAAACAGTCTGAGAAGTGGGGACAAGGTGTAGAGAAATCCAAAGCAAATGAAAAAGAGGACTCAAAACCACGGCATCCCAATTTGTCCAGCACTTTGATAGCATTATGGAGATCGGTAGCTAACCTGCGTGACTGTTCCCAAGCACAGCGGCTCAGAATGTGGGGAGGTGATCATAATATTTTACTTAAACACCATCTGTTCCCAGAGCCCAGGACAAATAGGGATCCATCCCACTTCCAAAGCAATTAGCTAAGGCAAGGTGTGGAGTGTCTGCAGGGGGTGGGGTGTATTTGAGTGAGGCAGGGATGGGGTGGGGTTGTGGAGGCTCAAACCCAGTGGCAGTTACAGATGTGACAGCAAGCGTTCAGATTCCTTTTGGACGAGAGGAGAAAAGCGGAGCCGTGAGAAAAAGGGGGCTCTTTTTGGGCCAGTTCCCATTGCCAAGTCTCTGATTGGTTCCCCCATGTCATTTCTCATGCAGGGATTTTTCATAGCAATACAAAGGCTGCATAAACGGCTGTCTCGTCTCATCAGCCTGCTTTGTGCTGAAACCCAGCAGCATCTGTTAGGTGAACCACAGCCAGCCGCATCGCTTTTGCTCAAGTGACAACAAATTGTGTTTGCATAGCCATGCAGGATATAAACCTCTCTCTCTCTCTCTCTCACTCTCTGAACCCCCTCTTTCTGTGTATATGTGTGTGAAAGAAGAGCGAGAGAGAATGTGTGTGTTAGAGAGCGTGGAAGTCAACCATACCTCATGCTTCTGTCGGTGCAAAAAGTGAGGCAGTGTTGTGGAACCCCCCTGAGGGCTTAATGCTGTGAACATTCACAAGTTCAAGGTTACATGGCTGAGGCCTTAATGTGACAGCGAGAGGGAATCCCTTTGGAATGGTGAGAGACGTGCTGTGTCACACCAGGAACATTCTGAAGATAATGTGTCGAGCCGGTGATAATGGAATCACATTGAATGGGGAAAAAAAATCCAAAAGCTGTCATTTGAGAGGGAGAAAACGTCTTGATAACAGTTAAGTAAATTAGAGATGCCCAATATTCATGTCTATGACCAAGATCTTTCTTAGCATTCTGTTTTCTTTTTCTAATCAGAAAAGTTGGCAAACAGGCCACGGAATCTAAACCACTGAAACAGTGTGTGTGTCATTGTGAACCAAAAAAAGGGAAAAATAAGTCCAAAAGTCACATTGCATTGATAGCACATTTTCGCATTGATAGCACAAAATAAATAAATAAATAAATTGCCTCTGTGTGTATTGTCGTGAGCTGGTGGGAAACGTATCCTCTTTGAAGGGGCACTGGGACTCAGATGTGAGTTACAGAAACCAGCTTAGATTATTTATGATGATCAATACAGAATGGCTTTCTACTGCTAGCTCCCTGCCTGCCTGCCTGTGTGTCCATATCAGGTGTCCCTAATCGACCCGCTTCTCAGCTTCACCAGGAGTTACACAAAGGTCTTTATGAATGGAAGTAATCTAAATCTCCTATTTGGTTGCAGTGCATCACACGGGGAATAATAGAAACCTACATGGCACGTGTCCCACTGGAACCCTTATCAGCAAAGACTTCACACTAGGAAAGAACACAATCACTATCCAAACAAAAATCTAATAGCTGCATCAGAATGTTTGATACCAGACCAAAAGTCTTTACTACCGTGGTTTAATTACCCTTCATGTCATGGATTACAGTAAAAAATCCCGTAAATATACAAGGACAGATAAGAAAAAGCAGGCCTGGTAGACAATCCTGGCGAGTTGTGTTAGAAGCCACAGTGGCACATTGCTCATGCGGCCCCATCCTCACTTCTCACTTCATGATAGCGACAAACAGACGAGGCATCTCACCCCGGGGCACCGAATGACAGCCTAATAGATGGCCCCGTCAGGCGATTTAGAGCTAAGTAATTGGCACACGCACACCCCATTTCCTCACTTTCCTGCTGTTTTGCACCCTCTTTCTCCCGCTCCTTCTCCCCCTCCCTCTTTCTGTCTCCGTGCATTTTTTTCAGACTCGCTTGAGCTTTTGTTTCTCCAAACGTATCCTGCTTTTTAACGATGTCATAATTGCTGCCATCCTCGCTGTGAGTGCTGCTGGGGCATGGCGGTGGCCTGGCAAATGAGCCGAAGATGAAACCAGCGAGGGGATGATGAAGACATGGCGGACAACAACACCAGCGATTCATCACATCAGCTGAGCTGGCTGCTGGGGGACGCTGGCAGTTGGCTTTCTCTCTCTGTCTCGCTCCTTCCCTGTCTCGATCTTTCTTTCTATCTGCCTATTTTTTATAAAGAAAAGAAAAGAAAAAACAAGTAAAGACTAGAACACACCATGACACATATAGGCTGCAGGTCCATCATTAGTGTCGGTAAAGTATACTCGTATGTTTGTTTGGGAATAGCATAAAGCAGTGTGTTTGAACTCATCTCTGAAATGGGTGGTGATGCCAGTCGTTCTGTCTTGAAGCCCATCAAAGGAAAGGACTGATTCTGTATAATGCTAAACAGCAAAAGAAAACTGCCGCAAACTCTTTTTCACATCAACATTTGAACTATCAGTCAAAGCAAAAATCTCAGTTTATCATAATTTGTCTTTGCACGACTACACAAGAGACAGGAGAGGGCAACTGATCAGCACTGACGACAACCCAGGCAGGCTGCCTTTCCTCCTCCCTTGTTTACGGTCCCTCCACTCACAGCTAGTGTCCCTCTCAATGGGACCATAAAAATCAAACAGGGGCTTTTAGAGAAATTGCCTTCCCTGGGAAGATTAATAACTGTGCAGGTCTCCAGAAGGGATGAGGGAGATTAAAAAGTGCCACTCCTCTAACTGGAATGACTCAGCACAAAGACATGGCACAAAACGGTTCACCATTGCAGACATTAACCAGTGTTGGCGAAGTGACTGAAACCCTGGTTCATTGAACCGGGTTATTTTACTTATTTCACCGAATTGAGTGGCAATTGCAAATTAATCGGATCTTTGTCAAATTTATAATGGTTTTAACTTCGTGGTCTATCCCACAGCAATACAGAGACACTCTGTGACTAGTAGTAGGCCTAGCTCACTTGTTGAAATGAATGCTGCTACGGCCAGGTTTTGAGTGGATCCCATAACCCTGCATGGAGATGTTTTTTTGTTGTTGTGTGTATTGTGAATATTCTGCTCATGAATAGCTGTAGGCTTCAGATTTGAGATATAGGCTACCTGTTCTATTTGGTGTACAAGTTGCATCCACTTTGTAGTCTTTTGTGTAGGTACTGTTATTTAAGAATGCAATGCACGCTATAAATAAATGGCATGAGGAGCGCCAATTGAGTGAGTGACTTGGTTACAGTAGGCTAGGCTGCTCACTTGCTGAATATAATCCTGCGGTTCTCACCTGCCGAATGTAATCCAGCGGTTCTCGGCAGGTTTGATCCGAAAAGAAGCCATTTCGATATTTTAGTGCATGTAGAAGATTCTGCTCATGAAAACCTGTACAAATTAGTGATGGAAAGTGCTTTTTGATTCACAAGTCACGACTTTCATGTAATTCTCTATTGGTAGACTGTTATTTGTGAATTCATTGTATTCCTGCCACCAAAAGTGTAGTGGCACAGGAGTGTGCCTAATTTACTCTGTACTCTCTTGACGAATGTGGCCGCATGCTGCAGTTCTTGACAGGTTTGAGTCAGACTGACTCAGACAATCAACCGATCACATAGGCCATTGCGATATTTGATAAGACCCTGCCTGGTTCGCCACATTTCCATTAACATGGGACGCTAATGGAAGAAAGCGGAAAGGAAAATCTTACCTATTGAGTATAATATTTCCTATGCCTAGGAGTATTATTATTTTCTAATGCAACGGCAACCTTTTCAAGATCTATTTATTATGGCACTGTAATGTTAGATCCAGTGGAAGAGAATTAAAATAACCATCTAATTTTAAAAGGGCAGTTCCATTCTCACACGTGCTGCTACGCTGCGGTCTGTGCTGTTGCCATGGAGATAGAAACTGAACTGACGTTCTGTGCATAGCAACCTCAGCGCGTCTTCTAAGTGGATCCTTAGCAACCCTAACAGAGAAAAGAGTGTAGTGTGTTTATATCACTGTTTTCAAGCAGTGCATTTTAACATTGTCGTCGATTTCATTGTAATTTATTAATCATACCCATGTGCACAAAAATGAGACCCCTAGATATAACCAAAGATAGGAGCGAATTGAAAACGGAGGGATTTACAGTGAAATCAACCCTGAAGAATTCTGTGGTAAGTTGGTGTTAGCTAGCTAGCTAACGCTAAAAGTTAACATGAGTGATGTTCAGATAACTTTGGTTCGCAAACTTTGCTGAAGTGACACACTAACTGAACTGATATGTATTTTGTTATGGTGTAAATAGTAAATTTCACCGCAAACTAGTTGCTATATTCAAACTGGAATTCATGTTAGCTATTGTTATCCTACGTTTAGGTAACAGCTTTTGAAAGTGTGCTTCCAAAGTCACCTGCTAGCTACGTTTTCCACACAGCATTATTTATATCACATTTTAATTATACGTGCCGTTTTATTTATGAAGGTGTCTTGTGTTCAATATATAAAAAAATACTGAAATATTTTAAAAAGTACCTTGAACTGAATTTTAAATTCGCTCTTTAGTAACGTCAGATTGAAGCATTAACTTACTCTTTTGTTCCATGTAGAAACAATGTATTCTAGTGTTTCGGTCTGGCAGAGAGAGAGAGGGAGAGAGGGAGGCAGGGAGTGAGAAAGCAACAGGAGACAGACACAAAAACGAAATAGAGTATGTGGAATCATGGGAGGTTTTCATCCGTGCCGAAAATGTTCAGTTTGGTCCATCTATATGCTGCCTGGTCTGGAAGGATAGGCAGTGCACTGCGAACGGCCACACATCATTAACAGTTTGGAAGTAAAGGCGCCTTACAAGCTTTTTTTCTTCTCTCTCTATTTATCCAGCCCACTAGCTTTCTGCTTCTAATAAAAGGCATTAGGGGCCTTTCTCTCAACTCAATATGTCCCAGTCTCCTGTCCCCCGGTTTCTTTTCTCCTCTGCTCCTCTCTCCCCTCCAAGCCTGGCCATAGCTCCTGCTTTTCACACTGATGCCTGTCCTCACAGCTAGCACAAGTCATTTTGAACGTTGGACTGGCCACCATGCTACATCTTGCCTGGTCTGGAATGAAGATGTATTAGACTGTGATAATAGTATCTGGCCACATCAGTTGTAACTGGCAGGTGCTATTGATCTGGCCACGCGTAACCCTCTTTTTTAGGTCAGGCAGTCGCTCTGTGGGGCAATTTAGACCATGGGAGCTGTCTGAAGAGGAAGACAACCCCCCATTTCTATTTTGGCAGATTATTATTATTGCTTTTAAACGATTTTCAGTGCAGAGGAAATCAATGATGGGACAGAGTCATCTAACACCTTGACCTAGATGTCTGTGGATAGATATGCAGGTGCTTTGGTCGGTCTTCTTTAGGACTGCCGTCCATCAGGCCAAAGCACACATAGCAGGATGTGACATGAAATAGACCTACATTAAAAGAATAGTGTGTGTGCATTAGAATAGTGAGTGAGTGCAGTGGGATCTTAACACTTGTTTTTGATACAGCTATAGTATAGGCACATTTTTGTGACTATACTAGTATGTGGGTTTATTGAGATTGTAGTTCATCAGGTGGTCTTGTTAGGCTTTCTTCACTGTGGTGCCAATCCACTGCCAGTCTATCCAGCAGGCATCCCACTAATGGACCTTCCAAGACAGAGGCCTCACAAAATAATTTTCCAGCAACCTACGGTCTGCTGTGAGAACTGTTTCCCTGGTTTGGTTGGTACTGTTTCTCATGACCTGTACAGGAGAGGCCCTCACACTCACCTGCTTGAACCTCCTTACAGTGTTAGAAGCTGACTCGGATGCAGATTTGACCTTGGTCTTGTGTGGTGTTACAGAGGTAGCTACAGTCAAGAAAGCCTCACACTTGAGCCGTTCAGTAAGCTTAGAGTTCACAAGCAACGAATGTTTGCAAATGTTCTGAATCAGCTGTCATTCTCCAGCTCTATTAGTTCTGGCCTGGGCAAGTAACCAGTTTGATCAGTCAGAGTTTTGCCACTTATGCTTTGTAGTGTTGATCTTGTGTTCTTCCAACAAGATGTAGGGAGTTTGTGTGTGTGTGTGCTTTTGGGTTGCTGACTCATACATAATTAACCAATCTTTCCTCTGATGGTGGGCGGATCTTTGGGGAGTCTGCAGTGCCTCGGCCCATAACTCTTTATATGCAAAATAAATTAAATAAACAGGTGAACGCGCTAGAAGCCGAGTTCGTTATAGAACAAAGCTTGTCACAGTTGGAGGTCCACAGTTTTGAGTGCTCTGTCTGTCAGATGCTTCAGCAGACCCAGCTAGCTTTTTTTTGATGCTGTACAGTCTCTAGTCACCTCTCTGGCAATTATTCTCAAATCGCTGTTTTAACAACAGAGGCAAGCTTTCCATTACTGATGTTTTGTGTTCAAATGGCAAGGGAGAATGTTTTTTTGTTTTTTTCTGTTCTGTCTTGGTAGTTATTTTTCCTGTGTTTATGTCTGACAGAAGTGAATGATTTCTGGCGTGATTCATTGCAATTATTGGTGTATGAAAAAAGCCAGTCGTACCACAAACACAAGTTTATATTTGTATCTCACTCTCAAAGTGTTTGGACCATAGACAAAATTTGTATTATACAAGTAAAAACACATCATGCAGCACACAGTTATAAAATTGAAAGACACTTCAATTGCTGCCAATCATTTTTTCATATGAAACCCAAAAACAGGAAGAGAAGAAAGGTGTTCAAACCATCTAGAGGCGTTGCCAGGCATCATACAGACATACCAAGGCAGAAAAAATGGACTTAAACCATCAAATTTCAAACTTCCTCTAAAGCCTTCATCGGAAGTCTGTCTCTTTAGGTTGGGCAAAACAGCTACCCTTTTTTGCCATTATATGATCGTTTCTCATACAAAATTCCTGGGACACACTTTGTCTACAGAGCGCTGTCGGTGGAAACTGTGTCAGAGCAGTCACCTTCTTCCCCGTCAGTCATGTCACGCGTCAGGGGGACGGAGAGGAGAGGAGACAGCTCTTTACTGCTGCAGGTCCTGCCACTGCCTCAGTCCGTCCAGGCTCCCCTGCCTCTGCCTCTGCCTCTGCCGCTCCTGCCACAGAGGCTGTGTGACAAAATGCCAAACAGCGGCCGGGTAATTGCGGTGACAGGAGTAACCTCTGTGCCGCGTCACAGCGCACTGCCTCGCGCCGAGCCACCGGTGGAGTGCCACTCCAGGCCTCATCAGATGCTCCATCCCTCATCCCTCTCTGCCGAAGGTCAGAAACTAATCTCCAGCGAAGGGGCTCATGGGAGGGGGATCGCGGGGGCTAAGCCTTTAAATATTCAACGCGTTTAAGGCCGGCTACTGCAGGGGGAAAAAAAAGCTTAAAAAAAACTAAACAAACAAAAACATCAACAACCCAAAACCCGTGATGCTTGGGCCGCCAACCCCAAAAAATCCGCCGTGGAAAAAAAATGCTTCCGCTCAGGCCATGGCTGATTCTGCTTTATGCTCCAGTCCCTGCATGGTCCTGATATATTTCCTGAGCTGTAGAGCCATGCGGCGAACGCCGAGAGCTGTGATTTGTAGATAACAGCAAGGCCATTTGGCCGCCTTTAAGGGGGAATAGTCTTGAGGCATAGGCTTATTATGCTGTAAAGTATTTGTGGCCATAGAAACAGAATCAATACTAGGCCTTGCGCCATCCCTCTCTCCTTAATTCATCTCCGCTTTCCAAGAGCAGAGAGAGAGGAGGAGAGAGAGAGGCCATTTTATATTTTGGCTGGAGGTCATAACCTTCTTCAGGAAGGAAAAGAAGTTCTGAGTTCTAACACCGCTTGGATGTTGAGGGCTTCGGGATCTAGATCCAAGGATCTGAACGAGCAGCAGTGATGTGTAATGATATCAACTGTGGGCCTAGAATCTTTTTTCTGGAAATCCCTTCTTGTCCCCTTCCTTCATGTGTTTATTTATTTATTATTTGTTTCGGCGATTGATTTTTCAGTGCTGTGCTGTGGGCTGAAGCAGCGGTGTGTGGGCTTTCCAGCTTGCTTGAAAGCAGCAGGTCAGAGCGTAATGCAACAAATGGCCACTAATTTCATAATAATGTGCAGGTACACAGAGGTAGATGGAGGTGCACACTCAAACACACACACACACACACACACACACACTCATCATCTCAGATTTCAGACAGATCTCTAGGCTACATACACGCTACATATATATTCAAGAAGAGCTCCAAAGGTGCAAACTCACAGACACACACACATGTAGTTAAATGCAGTACACACACATTTATCTAGAGTCTGATGATCCTGGACAGAAACATGGTTGTTGAGCGTGCAGAGTGTGTAGTTGGCGGAGTGTGTGTGTAGACTATGTGTGTGAGTAGATCGATGAAGTTGCTGGGGGATTCACTCTGCGGAGGTACATGTGTTCTGTGACCTTTGCAGCGCTGCTGAGCAGACCGCGGGGCTAATACCGGCTGGAGCACTGCACACATTCCTCATTTAACGCATGGCCTCTGGGATATGAGTGGAGCGTGCACACACACCCACACCGACAATCACACACACACACACACACACACACACACTCACACACACTCACACTCACAATTTCTGGAGTGGAGAATGAACAATCAAAATCGAATTAACGAATACAAATCTGGTGTCAATTAGTTGGTAGTAGAACTGTTGTATGAAAGCATTATGACACTCGTGTTCATGGGGTTTGTGGGGTAATATATCCCCGCGGTTGTGATCACCTGCGGCTCTCGGCCTCCGGACTCATGCCCATGGCCGAGTCACAGTCGTGAGGATATCCTTCCCCAACCCCGCCCTCACTCGTGCCATATTGGTTAAGTACACAATGCACACGCAGACTCATAACGACTCACCTTTATCCCACACGGACACACTCACATGCAGCTATACATTGTCAAATGTATCCAATCACATAGGGCCTACAAGAAG
The DNA here is from genome assembly GCF_900700415.2 of Clupea harengus. Lineage (NCBI taxonomy): Eukaryota > Metazoa > Chordata > Actinopteri > Clupeiformes > Clupeidae > Clupea > Clupea harengus. The sequence goes on from NC_045165.1 coordinate 16,757,143, forward strand.
ACAGCAGAAACTGCACACACATGTGCACTGTAAAACACATAGGCTTGTCAGACTCACTCCACAGCAGATGTACAGACCACTCCTGTCACCATTCTTCTTCTTAGCAGCGTTTTATCGTCGGCTCCTCTCTCTTCCTCTGTTATCGTTCTGTTCTTCTCCTTTGATATACTGTAAGCTGTCTCTCACCCTCTCACTGCGTACACCATCCTTCTCTGTCTGTCTCTGTCACTCAGTTTCCTTGATACACCTTCATCCTCTTCCACACACACATTCACACACATGCATGTCCACACATGCCACCTCTACTGTATGTCTGTCTTTTGTTCCATTCAGAACACGTTACCCGTTCATCTAGTACACCTCTCTACATTTACACAGGCACACACACACACACACACATACACACACACACACACACACACACACACACACACACACACACTCACACACACACACACACACACACACACACACACACACACACAAATACACCCACCTCCCACCTCCACATCTCACCTTATCAACTGGGCCAACTTGTGTAATCCATTCTCGTAAGCGCCTGTCATGTTTGACGGAGAAGTGGGCCTCAGCGAGCTGCTCGCGATCGACAGTCTGTGCCTGAAGCCTGCATCTTAACGCCACCGCTTGGCCCGATCAATCACCGGCCCCAAGGCCCCGCGGCCCGCCCCGGACACTGCCCGACTGAAAATGGCAGTGCTTGCATATTCTCCCGCCTTCCCTCCCTCTCCACCTCCCTCCCCTCCGCTTCCCCAGCTATGCTTCTGTGTTGTATTTCAAACTCTGCCGACATGAAACCCTGGATTAGTGAAACCGCTTTAGAGGCAAGAATGGACACACTTACACACACACACACACACAGACACACACTCACTTTCTCTCTCTCATACACCCTTGCACACACACACTTCTTTTTCAGAAAATGTTGATAGCTGTGGTTTTCTTGCAGCTTGGCGGATCTATCCTAGTTAATCACCCACAGTTCCCGCACATGAAATGGCCGTTTAAAGATTAATAGATAGTGGGGCTTCTGAAGTGTGCCACCGTCGCAATTGCTCTGACCTTTCTCTCCACGCTCCACAAAAAAGCTGTCTGGCAGTCGCAGCCCGTAGCGTAATCAGTTTTGTGGCAAATGTTTTCCCCGTCGCCTTCCATAATGACCCCGGCGAGGCACAGGCCATGGCCATTTTGTTTGTCCTCCTCTGAGTGGCGTGGTTATAGCCCTCCGTTTGTTATTCTTGTCAAAGACCCGCTTGAATTTTCATTAGCTCATTTTAATAGAGGAAGTTCATTACGCAGAGAAAACTCCATTTATCGGGGATAATTAATCATTGCATAAGGTGACCCGGAGAACGCTACAAAACCAATATCCCTGGACACACTCACACATGTGAAGCTTTCCAGTGGCACCCAGGCTCAAATTTAACCCATTCAGTGCCATTGTCGACTAAAGTCGCCCAAACAATGAACGTCTGCATTCATAACATTGCATTTATATGTACTTTTGTGTACTAGTTAATCATTGTGCCAGTGCTTTTTAAGCCATCTGTAATGAAAGAGTAACACTTTCAAGCACAGTAAATACATATTTGTAATGATTGGACATATGCAGAGTCCTTTTCATCTTGTTAGTCATTGTTGGCAATACCTTTTATAAATAACATATCCTTTTTTGGCTGTTTTCCATCATGCAATACTCGAATAATGTGGCTAGAATAGGAGGTATGTCTCTTTATACATATGGTTTCGCATATTGAAGTTGTTAGACAGGAGAAATCTACATTTGTTTTATTCTAAGTTGTCTTTCTTCTAAGGTTAATGGTGTTACCCTGGCTTGGGTAACACCACTTTCAGCGGTTTGTCACTATGCGACTGAATGTCAGTAAAAGAAGACGGCAGTGTGTTCATTTATTACCTTCAATTTACGGAATGTTGTATTTTATCTTTGATGAATAGAGGCAAAACCAACTACAGAGGGTCCACATTATGCCCAAAACTGAGAGAGTAGTTACCAATTGCAGGCAGCGGTAACCTAGCCTGCTTCTATTATATTTTATAAACGGTAAAATGGTGCATTTAGCCGCCAGAATAGAAAAAACATCCGAGCAGACGGTGCCCTCGGACACCCGTACAGGACTGGGTTAAGCCCCAAATGTTTTCAACTCCTAGCACCAGCCCTGGAGCTGTTACATCTATAGGCTGAAGTGTGTGAAGATTTTGTTTCCCTTCCAAGTATCCATGACGATGTTTGGTTGCGTTCAGCTGCATATCAAACAGCCAGCGGGGAAATGGGCAAAGATGCCATTGTGGCAGCAGCTGTGAGAGCCAGACGCAAGTTCCAGAAGAGGCGTGTGCAGGCTCTAATGAAGCTTACTGCAAAGGCTAAAGAAGCAGGAAGAAATGGAGGATTGACTCGCGTGTTGCACATTTAAATCTTGAAGTTGCGTTTTCAAAACCGTAAAAAGACATTAAAATCATTAAGTTGATTCTGCTGATTTAATGTAAAATATAAAACATATGAAAATATACATGTATATTTTTTTTCAGATAAGTACTTGTCATGTATCATACTTTTCTATACATATGCTATAGTAGCCACCAGCAGTTTGAACCTACCTGTTTTTAAGGACAGATTCTAGATCAGCACTATGGAGCGAACGTAGGCCCTAGTGGTGGGAGGGGGATGCTGCGCCGTGCTCTGCATATTTTCCTGGTTTTTGGTCTTTGCCAGTCACATCCCTAATTAATCATGAGTGCATGGAAGTATACTGAAATTAAGTGTACTTCAGTTTTCAGTTATTTTTTTTTTAACTAGGGGGCACTGACTCAATTTTGCTGCTTATTCCTGGATTATATGAGATTCCAGACATCTTTATTCTATAACCATTGATCTCTGTTTTACCCAGAGAATATGAAGTACTTAATGGGAATAAAGTGCATGTCAAGTTAACCACACAGAATAATTACACCACCATGCCGCACTTTCGGCTCCCGATCCCTCCTAAGCCACGATCCCATCGTACCCTCTTCCTTATTTTGCAAGGTCATGCAGGCCAAGTGGCTCTTAACGTGTTAGAAAACCCTCTTTTGTTCTATGTGTCTGTGTTTGGATGTTCTTTTCAAACCACCCACTCGGAAGGCATAGACGGAGGGAATGGCAGCAGCATTACTTAAAGAGCAAATTGATTTTCTCTCAGCAGGTAAACGAAGGCGAGTCATTCCAACGGGAGAGAAAACTCATCAGGCTTTAAAATAAGCAGTTAATAAAAGATGACCAGGAGATGTACCTGAAAGACAACAGGTCCTGGGCCTCCGATTCGATTGTAAGAATTAATCTGCATCCCGGCAAGGGGCCCGCATGATTGGAAATTTGATCCGTTTGTCGATGGTGGTTAGTGCAAGACGGACAAAACACAATCAATAAACCCACATGTGCAGGCCGGCCCTGAGATAACACGACTTACTTAAACCTGTTTGGCACGCGAAAGGAACATCAATATGGCTTTTTAGAGTCAAATGCTGTCATTCAGAAAGGACTAATCCGTAATTTCAGCCCAACAATGGCGTCTCTGCCACTCAGTGAGGTGATCGGGGTATTGTTACCAACAACGACCTCAGTTTGGGTAGTAGCCTTTATTCACTATTCCACGATAAGGCGATGGGGCTCTGTAATGTTACAGAGCTCACTCCATCAGCCTTAGGATGACAAATCACATCACAAAACATTTTGGCTCAATTTTGGCAATAATATTGCTAAATACCAAAAGAGTGACATGCATCAGTTCAAGGAACATGGATAGTCAGCCCACTGTTTTTGCCGTTGCTTTATCTGCACAGAAAGTATGACTCAGAACACTCAAAATGTTTCATTTTGTTTTGTTTCATCAACGTCTTGGTTGAGCACCTGAATTAATGTTTATTGTGGATGAGTCTGCTCCTCGGTAATATCTTCAGTCAGTCCCTCTGGCAATGAAAGTCTAATGTTCCCCAAGAAGCTCAGTATATCATCAGCAAAATGTTAGCATTCATTGCAAAATAAAAGAGCCTCATAAAGATTGATCGACCCAAAGAAGCAAACAAACAAGCAAATGTAAGCATTAGGTTAAGTGTTAGAGATGCTATTTACCTCAGTGGACGTCACATAGTTTTATCAATTGTCATTGCTGTAGTAGATAATACGCAGTAAAAGTGAAATAGATTTGGAGAGTGGCCTGGTCGGAAAACTGAAGTAGTTATGCACACCTTTTTTCAATTGGAAATACGCCATTATCATATCATGCAATTAGCTGAAGTGAAGATGAAATGCCTCCTCTCCTGCCTCTGAGCTGACCCCCTCCCTCTGGTTTCACCTTGTCAGAGGAGAGTGGCTCCATGCTGGCCATCTCGATCGTGGAGGGTAAGCATGTGTCACGGCCTGAGTCCCATTCAACTCAAGGCTGCGTGGGGCCGCCGCCCATCACACATCAAGATAACGGCAGCCACAGAATGGAAATCAATGCCCCTGACAAACAATGCATCATCACTCAGCAAAATGGCCCACAGTGGCTGTAGAGAAGAGAGGGAGAGGGAGAGAGAGAGGAAGAAGGAGAGAGAGAGGGAGAGGAAGAGGAAGAGGGAGAGGGAGAGAGCAGTCACCCCACCCGGCCTCAAACCTGGGTCTACAGAGTACCAAACCTGGTCAAGCTGCAAGTTTGGTACCACGTAGACGTGGGTTTGAGGCTGGGTGGGGTGACTGCTCTCTTCCTTCGCTGCAGTGGCCTTTGTCTGTCGATCCTTTCTGGAAGCTGTGCAAGTCACACAGCATCAGTACCATGCAGAGAAAGCTTGCTAACATTAACACATGGACGAATAGTTTTCCTAACAATCCTTTTGTGCGATGTCCGTATAGCAGTTGAACATATTGAATCGCCTCTTTCCTCAAATAGTTGAAGGCTATGTATCTTAATAGTGTCTGACCAGTAGATTGTCATATACGTATATATATACATATAAAAGCTGGGTAATGTTAATTCGTTTTGTTTACTAGTGGCAACGGTTGCTAAGGAAAGAAAAGCCATGTTTTTCACCCAAAGTGCTGTAAAAGTTGGCTCAAATTGTTGAAGATGGTAAAAATACGATTCCAAGCCATTTTCCTGGACCTGACGCTGAAGAAATAGTATTCTATACTCCGAAGTTGATGCGGTTCAGACCCTGCCAGTAGACGTTGCACCGTGAAAAAGAACTATGTTAACAGTCTGCTATGTTAATTCTGTCAGTGCAAGATGTGCTGAGATATTGGCTTACAGTTTGTCCTTCAGTATAGGCTGTTTTTATAGGAGCTAGTGCCTATAGCTTAAGTGTTTGTGTCGTAGTATTTGTGTGTGTGTGTGTGTGTTGGTATGTTTATGGAGGGGGGTAGATTGAAGACGAACCATGAACCAGGGTAGCTCGCCCCGGCGTCTTCATGGTTTCTATCAGAGAGCTGCTCTCCTGTATCTGGGTCACCTGTGACATTGGCTGAGTGCTTCTGTTGTGGTAGGGGTGGAGGCTGACAGGCAGGGCTCTGTCAGTCCAGCTCATCCCCCCCCGTGCTGCTCGTCTCGGGGAGATCGATGGGCCTCTCTGCCCTGGCGCCGCCTCGCCTTATCCCCTGTGGGCCCACTCGCACGTAGGATGGCCTCTCTCTGTCTGTCTCTCCCACACACACACACACACACACGCACACACACACACGCACACACACAAACACACACACACAAACACACACACACACACACACACACACACACACACACACACACACACACACACACACACACACACACACACACACACACACACACAAATACACACAAATACACACACACACGCTACACTCTAACACATGCACACACACACATAGACACATGCACCTACGATACACTCTCACACATGCACACACACACATAGACACATGCACCTACGATACACTCTCACACATGCACACACACCATGTCCTTCACCTTATCACCTGTCACATCACATCCCCATCACGCCTCACTGATGCAGTTCCATTCGCACGGTCGTCACCCCAAACGGCCTGCCCATATGCTGCACCATGCTGGGGGTGGGGTGGGGGGGTGGTTAGAGGGAGGTCGTGGGAGGGTCTAACAAATGCAGACTGACCCTTTAAAGAGCACGTCCCCAGAGTGGCAGAAGGCAGAGTGTGTGCTTCTGTGTGTGTGTTGGTGTGAGATCTAACGCCTGGGCCACTGGCTGGAATAACAGAGCTCTGAGCTCTTCATATCTCTGCTTCATCCCCTGAAATCAGCATTTTAACTGCAATTAGTTGGCCGCGCAGCCGTTTTGAAGGCTTTCAGTTGGATAATGACATGCTGATGATTTCATTAGTCATCGCAGATAATCCTGTCAAGTGGTTGCATATGACGAGCAGTCAGCTATAATCACTCAAGGAAATTTGGTTGGCAGTTACACTTGGCACAAATGGACGAAACTTCATAAATGGCTGGAAAAATGGCTGGTCTTTTGGTTGAAAGAAAATGTGAATATGTTGCGTTAATGACACATGTTTCAGGCTTGGTGTTGTGCCTGCTCGTGGTGTTTACCAGTTTCACACCATTTAGTTACTGCAAAAAGGCGTGCAGACTAATTAAAAATTGTGGTTCCCAGCGTGGTGTCAATTGTGTTCTGTAAATTAATTTTCACAATTAGCCCTGGCGTACGTTTTTAAGTGTTTGTGGTGAGCGAGTCTGCTACAGCCTGTTTTGCGAAGCATGTCGTCTATTTTTAATGTGTGAGTCGAGGTCCGATCTTGCCAAGTACGTAAGCCAAATGGCCTCACACCAGTCGCGCTCATTCCATCATAAATCAAGGTCAGATGAAGGTCTGTGTGTGTGTGTGTGTGTGTGTGTGTGTGTGTGTGTGTGTGTGTGTGTGTGTGTGTGTGTGTGTGTGTGTGTGTGAGTGTGTGTGTTGCACTGCAGTTCATTTGTGGCTGTGATCTGTGTGTCCTGCCAGAAGGAGTGACTTCCCCTTCTATGTGTCATTAAGTTGATGGCCTGCCCTGTGTGCTCTTTAATGCCTGGAGGTGCCATTACTGATCGGGACAGTAAAAGTTAAGCTTTGCTCAGGGAACCCGGGGTCGGCGCGCGCCACCACTCCTCCCGAGGACGTGTGCACACCTGTCACCGTGACAACACACCACGCTCCCTAACACAGCCTCATTAACCACAGGCCTCGAGGTCATTCACTTTTTTTTAAATTGCCAATGAGTGTGGTCATTCATGTGAATGTGTGTGTGTGTGTGTGTGTGTGTGTGTGTTGTGTGTGTGTGTGTGTGTGTGTGTGTGTGTGTGTTGTGTGTGTGTGTGGGGGGGTGTGTGTGTGTGTGTGTGGATGGGGGTGGGTAAAAGGGCGAGTGAGTGTGTGTGTGTGTGTGTGTTGGGGTGAGAAAGGGGAGCATGTTAAACAGAAACCCAGTGACCTGGCACAAGCATATGTCTGTGTGTACGTATTGCACATTTCGTCACGCACAGGATATTGCTTGTAGCTTCACAGCGGCCCAGCAAACGCTGCGTGGCATAACACACGGCTGGACTAACTCAGCAGGGCTCCAGGAGTCCAGGCCTTAGGCTGAGACTGACCTGACCGTCTGACTGTCTGTCTGCGTCCTCCTCACAAGCAGCCCTGCACTCTGATTCACAGGGTCTCTCTGTATCTCTGTCTCTGCCTCTGTGTTTCTCTTCCAACTGTCTCATCCCCTATTCTTTCCCCTCTCTCCCTCTCTCGCTCTCAGTGTGTGCCTGTCTCCCTATCTGTCTGTCCTCCTCTATTTCTCTCTCTCTCTCTCTCTCTCTCTCTCTCTCTATCCCTTGCATGTTAGTTAAGCATGTAGGCTGCATGGAACCTTTAGAGGAATGGATCAATGACATCAGTCATTTGGAAAACAGAGCATTTCAGTTTGGAGCAAATTTTAGAAGCCAAATGTGTTTAAGAATGAGTATCTCTGTGTGTGTGTGTGTGTGTGTGTGTGTGTGTGTGTGTGTGTGTGTCTGTGTGTGTGTCTGTGTGTTTTGAAGGTTTTGACTCTTAGGCTTCTCCCCCCCCCCCCCCCCCATCATATGTCTCCTGCATAATTTATAGTGTTGTGGTTTGCTTGTCACTGGGTCTCGTGTCTCATTGGCTTTCTTTCTAAAGGGTGACTGCTGCACTGGCACCCAAATGTTGTTGTTCCTCCCTTAACTTGTCATTTCCCATTAGAAACAATATGCACTCACAGTGACACACACACACACACACACACACACACACACACACACACACACACACACACACACACACACACACACACACACACACACACACTTTCTACTGGATGACACAGTTATGTCTCTGTGATGTAGTAAACAGCTACACACACTCTCACCACATTTTAGCTGTCACTTCCCTCTGTGACTGTGCTGCCTCCTCTATCATTTGCCTCCGTGGCAGTGTGTGTGTGGGAGACAGACACTCCTTTATGTGCCCTTTGAGGTTCTCAAACGCTCAAGGCGTCGCTCAGCTCTAATGCAGAGTGGAGTTTACCTCCCTCTGCTGTGACTGCTGAGCTCCGTTGAGAGGGACGCTCTCCATGACCCACACAACAGTGGCGCTAAATGAGAATGAGGATGACGTGGATGTCACTGTTGATGATGATGATGGTTATGGTGGTTGTTATAAAAGAATGATGAAGATGGACAAGATGATGGTGACAGTGATTATAATGTTGTGATGATGATAGTTATTGCATTTATTAGGATGATGATGATGATGATGATTACAATGGTGATCGTGAAGATCTGAAGATGATGAAGAAAATGTACACCTGACACCCAAACATGCCTAACGGACATTTACTGTGCTCTTCTTTACCCAGTCTCCTCACACTTTGACATATTGAGTAGAATAAGCCGAGTACTTAGAGTACTTAGCTTACTCCAAGGTCTCCTCATTTACTGAAGCTTGATTGCTGTTCGTCACTTGTAAGTGGCTTTGGATAAAAGTGTGTGTGTGTGTGTGTGTGTGTGCCGAATGAATCAATGTAATGACTGTAATGATAGCTCTGATGATGGTGGTCATTTCTATGGTGGATTAGGCTACCCGATGTTGCTTTAACACAAGTCTGATGCACTCATGCGTTGTCCTTTTGTTTTGTTCCACATCATAAACCATGGCCGTGTAGGTCAGACGCGCCCTCTGTGACCTTTGCGCACAGCTAGAATCAGGTAGTCTTGTGACTGGTAGATTTCAGATCTCCAGGCCTGTGCTGTTGTGCTGTATTTCTCTGCGTTTGCATTCTGGGAGGGTTGCGTCAGGAGCAGAGCCCCTGGCCTGCCTGAGCCACTGTTTCCAGCCGCTAGTCGGGAGCGATTGCCCCGTAAATAAAGGGAGTTAATTTGGTTGCCTGCAGCAGTGATGTGCAGGCTGACCTTATCAGAGGAGACTCTGCCCACTCTGCAACAGCACAGCTGATACACACTCTCTCTCACACACACACACACACACACACACACACACACACACACACACACACACACACACACACACACACACACACACACACACACACACACACACACACATACACACACACATACAGACACACAGACAGACAGACAGACACATACAGACACACACACACACACGCACGCACGCACGCACGCACGCACGCACGCACACACAGACAGACAGACACACACACATACAGACACACACACACACACAGACACACAAACACACCCTCACACACACACATGCACACACACTCACGCCCTCACACAGCACATGCTGTGCTCTGTCTCTCTCTCTCTCTCTCTCTCTGCCTCTCTCACTCTATCTTTCCCTCTTTGTATCGCTGTAGATTTCAATAACCCTTCAGACGTAAAAAAGGAGAGAAATGAGAATGAGAATGAAAGCGAGACCAAGAGAGGGATAGAGTGAGAGAAAGAGAAAGGGGGAGAGAGTGAACACTCTTCCTTCTCACCCCTCTCTCTCTCTCTCCCCCCGCCTCAGTAAATACGCGATGCAGTGCATCCGAGCACCCTGGCACCCTCATTCTTCCATAAATACCAGGAAATGAAATCTCACCTCTCCTCTCCTCATCCCATCACCACTCACACAGCACCACCCCCCCCCCCCCCACCCCCTCTCCCACCACATCCCTAGTCAAAAGTAAGAGAGTGGCAAAAGGGGGGAACGAGTGAGGGGGACACAGGTTGGAATGAAATACAGAAAGTGAGGGAGGGAGAGAGGGATGGATAAAAACACAGATGGAAACGTGGGAATTGACGGCTCCTCTTCAAACATCCATCAGAGGCTTTCAGGAGCGTTTTGGGGCGGCACGAGAGGGGCCGCTCGCCGGCAGCTTGATGGATCACCTTACACACAGCCGCACCGTCGTCACGGTGATCTCACCTCACTGAATTGATGAGCTGTGGCTCCTGTCTCTCTCCCTCTACCTGCCTCTCCCCCGCCCTCTTTCTCACTCGCTCTCTCTCTCCCTCGCTCTCTCTCTCTTTCCACCTACCTCACTCTGTCCCCTCTCTCTGTTGCACAGCATCTATTCCTTTCTCTCTTCTGTCACACTGTCTCCCTCACTTTCATTCTATCTCTGGGTTTGTGTCTGTTTCACACTTTTTCTCTCTCCCTGTCTTAACCCTTAGATGGCTGCCTCTGAAGATGTGCGTCTGGGTTAGAGAGATGAGTGAAAGGGTTTGAGGTTAAGACCACCAAGGTTCTCAGGGAAGAAACACTGTAAAACAGCGTGTTCTCATCTCACCCCTAGAGGACTCGGATCTCAATCTGAGATGGTAGACTGAACAAATACTTCTCACATCCTGCATTCATGCCTTCAACATTAGAGGTAGCCGATCTCTCTCTGTTCATTTGTGTTGTAAATGAAAGCGGGAAAATAAAATGCAACATGTCTTCTAGAGTCCCTCTGGATCAGACAGGAAATTCCACCCGCATCTTTGTCACATGGATGTGCCACACTATTAGACTTTGAGGTGTGTGTGTGTGTGTGTGTGTGTGTGTGTGTGTCTGCGTGCGCTTCTTGATGACACATGAAGTTAGTGTGGGATGCCTTGCGTGGCTACATGCAGTGGACATGTCCAGCAGTGGAAAGACAGATGAGGGGCAGCACAGGCAGAGGAGGAGGAGGAGGTGTGACAGCTGACCACTGATGTCATGTCAACTCTCCCTGTGTGTGTGTGTGTGTGTGTACGCACGCGTGTGTGTGACAGTGGAGAGATAGCAAAATTGGGATCTTTGGGGCCTGGCAGACTTCATCATTCTTGTTGTTTTGTGTACTAACACACCTGTATGTCCATGTGTGATGTGTGAGTGTGTGTGATTGTTTGAGTGGGTGGGTGTAGTATGAAAAGCTGCACACCACTCAGTGGCACTATTGTCTCAGTCTGAGAGGGAGAGAGAGAGAGAGAGAGAGCTGTTATCTGTTGCTTGCTGATTAGGCTACTGATTGTTGCATGTACTGTTTTGAATGCTTGGGCAGTGCATATGTAGAGATTTGTCATGGCAATACAGTTTCTGGAATTGAAATTGAAATTGAAGGAGGCGGAGAGACTTCAGTTAGCCAGAAAGAGCAGAGGAAGACACAACATGAGACGAGAGGAAAGAGAAAGAAAGAGAGAGAGAGAGATAGAGATAGAGAGAGAAAGAAAGAAACAGAGAGAGGTAGGGGTGTAGGTAATTAGGCTGAGATTTTGCCGGGCTGCACAGAGGCATAGCCAGTCGAAGGCAGAGGGAGATTTGGTGCTGCTGTTTGCCATCGGGTGGTGTGGCCTACTGCCTCCAGCCAAACAAGCCCATCCAGCGGGTGACTGTCAGCTCTCACACAGCAAACAACAGCACAGCAGCCTCAAGCCCAAGCCCTCCCCTACCCCCTGATCTCCATCCAGAGGACAGACTAGTGCACATCATGCCCGGCTGCCCACGCCAACCTGTGGTAGACTCCTTTAATTGGCACTGGACTGCACAGATAACACTGAATCCCCTTCAGGAAGCCAGTGTGTGTTTGTCTCACAGATACTGTTCCAGGACCAGTCAGAGAGTCACACTGTCCCCATATCAACCTGGGCCTCAGAGGTGCAAAAACACACACTGGTTGGGCGGTGGGGTGGGGGGGGTGAGGGGGTGTTGTTTGGCAGTGTTGGTGGGGGTGGATTGGTGGTGGAGGGTGCTGTGTTGTGTTGTTTTGTTTTGTTGCCAGGGGTGATGAAATGAAAGATTAGTATGGGTCTGAGAGTGTGGGGGTGCCGCAGGTGAGAAGGAGTCACAGAGAGAGGAGAACAGCATGAGAGGGAAAAGGGGGGATTGAAAGCAATAGTGGGAGACGGAGAGTGTGAGAAGGAGCGATAGAGAGAGAACAGGAATGAAAAATAAATGGTGTGGGAGTGAGAGATGGAGAGTGAAAGGGAGGGAGGGATGTGCAGCTGAAGGGTGTGTGTTGCCAGGAGGAATCGACTGCAGTGTCATCACTTCTGACCATAAAGCTCACTCTCGGTCAATGCAGCCCGGAGTCCATTTTCCTCCGTGGCTATTTTTAGCCCCTGCCCCCCTCCCTGACTGTCTACCACACTGCTGCTACCTGGCCACCAGGCTTATCTGCTCTGCAAAAGGTCCCCCTTTTTGCCTTTTACACACACACACGCACACACAAGCACACACAAACACACATGGCACGGAGAGACTCCAGCGAGGGACAGGGTAAAATGGTTTTCCATCAGTGCTCTGGAAACTGGGAATAGCTCCACGGGTCGGGAAAAAAGCTGGAAATGTATAGTGTGTCACCAAAGAGCAAGCTGAGACAGGTGGACCTTTAGGCCAGATGGGCTGCTAGGGGAAGGATTTTCTATATCCACAATATTGTGCTTTTGTGTGGACAGTCTGTGTGTGTCCATAGTGAATACAGACACAAATATATCTACATTTCTGAGCTGCCCCACCGCCACACAGCGACTGTCATGCCATCAATTCAGGTGGTTGCGGAGGGAGGGATACGTATAGGGATACCGTATAGTTCGATATTGTTTCTGAACTAGATGGCTTTCTTCAGAGAATTTCTATCGCGTTAAAAACCTTTCCTAATGGCACATCTGGATGTTTATCATTTTAATCTAGCTAAGTTAGGCCTAGCGGTCGGGTCCAACGTTTATCTAACATTAGCAACAGGTTAATAACTGTTTGATAACGTAGTCACGCCGAAGGCAGATAGATAGAGGATAGACTAATTTGCATATTCATAGTGAATACGAAATAAGGCAAAGGTGCAGAGCTACATCCAAGCAATTTTACGGCCATGGAGGGATTTTTTTCATCAGAAAAACAGATGAGTTTTTAGGGGTTTAATCAGTGCCAGGAGAGGGACATCCACACACACACACACACACACATACATGCACACACATAGTAACATGAGTATGGATGTATTTGACTCTCTTGTCTTAAGTGACCTTGATAGCAAAACACATGCATTTTGGTTATTCCACTTAACCTAGACTAGGGGTGTGTTGTTCTACCTTTTACATATCTTTACACAGACCTATAGTTTAACGTGTTATTAGGCTACTACTAGTGTCACTATTACTATACAACTACTACTACTACCACATCTATCACTACTACCATCAATAGTGATAATGATAGTACTAGTAGACTATAAGCCACCTCTGTAAGCGTATCGGTAAAGGGCCTTGTGTGCTGTGTGCTGAGCCTGCTGGCCCCTGAGGCCCCATCCCTCCTGTAGCCAGTCACCGTGGTTACATGGATTCGAATAACTGCCTTAGTCGGACTGAAATCGCATTATCCGTTTCATGTAAGCACCTTAGTCGGATCGTAGTCGGACCGCACATAGTCGGACTAACACCCCTGGATAACTCGATCCGATCCAGTTGATAGTTCGACTATTGCGGCATGTAACGGTGAATTGGATAAGGAACTGGACTTTGCGTCTTTGCGCATGCTCCCTCTCTCCCTGCCAGGTCGTGACCCGGAAGACGAAAGAGGGATAAGTTGTCTCAACTGTTCATACTAATGACACGGTTTTTTATGAATATCCTGCAGACTGTCTCACAAGCTTATTCTTGTTGATTATGAACAAACATAACAGAAGAGGTCCGAAGATATGAGCACCTTTACAACCCCTCCTTAAACACGTATAAGGACGTTCCACATTTTATTTGCTTAAAACAACAGCAGTACTGTCAAATCAGCTGTCACTCGGCTATTACCTGACCAAGGTCCCATGGCAATGTTCCGAAAGCCCATTTTTCCGACAGCCTGCTGTTCCAAAATTGTGAGTACAGCAACGTGAACCACTATAGCCCACATGCACATCCCAATGAATCACAAAATCATAAACATATAAATGCCTTTATTTCACAAGCATTAACTTGAATTCAGAATATTATTATACACACATGCATTTGCATCGCGATGATACAAAAATATTTTTATGATTGCCAACGCATGCATGCTTTGTCAGTGCTTGACAAGATCTGCGTAATGTCCTGCGACAATCTGCCGGTGATTTCCTTCGCATGAGTGGTAGCCTACCCCATATTCAAAACCAGAGTAGGCTAAGTTAACAAATATTGCCTAGGAAAAGTTATAAGCGTGATAGCCCGGTGAGCGTCTCCGCTCTGCTGTGCAAACGAAATGCTGTGTGTGTTTTTTGCCACTTAAAATATTTCTAAATTTTGCCTGCCCTCTAAAGACAGAGACGTGACAGGTGGAGCGCAATACCTTCCTTTATAGACAACAACGATCATACACTCCTATTGCACTCAAACAACCACACTCAAACGAGGAGATATTGTATCAATTAGCCTATTATGTATTGTATTAATTGCACAGAGTTCCAGTGGCGCATGCAGCCGTACACACTGTGCGTACCTTCTGCTACGCGAGAAGAAAAAAAATATATCATGAACGCATATTTATTACAATGGGGAAACTATAAAATCGGAGTACAGACAACTAATGCCCAGCGTTGACGATGCAGATACAGAGCTGGAAACAGCTAAATGAGTTACAGCCAAAACGCAGTGCGTTTTATCAAGCCCTGGAAAGTTCGGCAAATTTCTACCCAAACATTCATTGTTTTTTATTAAACACTAAACTCAACACACTGTCAAAATGGCACGGGCTTTATGCCCTGGTGCAAGTTACCACGAACAGACTGTGCTACAGTCACACACCTGCACAACCTCTGTCCCAACACAGAACAACGACATGTACTTAGAACGGTAAGGAACACGGTCAGGGAACATCGCTGAGCGGCGCCAGTGCAGCACATAGAGTATAACAGTATGCTCCCGCCGCACGGCATTATGGGGCGACTATGCCGGCACGTCACAATATAAATGCATTTATTTCACAAGCATGAACTTTAATTCAGAATACTACACACATGGCATTTGCATCGCAAACATACTTTTATGATTGCCAACGCATGCATGCTTTGTCAGTGCTTGACAAGATCTGCGTAATGTCCTGCGACAATGTGCCGGTGATTTCCTTTGCATGAGTGGTACCCCATATTCAAAACCAGAGTAGGCTAAGTTAACAAATATTGCCTAGGAAAAGTTATATGCGTGATAGCCCGGTGAGCGTCTCCGCTCCGCTGCCCAAACTAAATGCTGTGTGTGTTTTGTGCCACTTAAAATATTTCTAAATTTCGCCAGGAGGACTATTTTTCGGAATATTGAGATTTCGGAATATCGGGCTTTCGGAACACTGGGCCGTCCCCGTGTGAATGTGCGTGCGTTTCTCTCTTGTTTCTTCACCTTTGAATAATGTAACTTATAAACACATCGGCCCAGCACAAACAAACAAACAAACAAACAAACAACCCAAGAGGCAACACGCATTTCTGGACCGATGAACAGACGCGATTCATGCTCAATCAACTGTTGTTGTTATTGGTAGTGGTGAAGAGGTCAAGCGGAAATGGCTGTATCACCACTAGTTGTAATGAAAACAGCGCCACCTATCGTTATGGATATGACATGCTTTCGGCCAATGATTCGATTTATTCACTGCCATGTATATTGGGATAATAGCACTTGCCCCAAAAGATAGCATAGTCCGACTAAGCAAAGATTCGAATTCTACCATCATGTAAACACACTGAGTGCCAGGCCAGCAGCCACACAATCACGCAGCCGTCATGCTGAGTTAGCACCGCTGGATGGCCCACCCCACACGCATGGCGCATTCCCACTATGGGGTGTCTGGGGAAAAACCTCAGCCTTTTTTTGTTTCCATCTCTGAGACTGGACCGGGGCTGTGGCCTAAACAGCCTCAGTTCGGTCCTGGAGTTGGGCATGGCTGAATCAGAGCTGAACGAAGGACTTTTGGAATGGAATACAACGCAACAATAAAACCACAGAAATTTAAAAACAGATAGGTAGCATTGTAACTTATGTGTAAATTATATTTTTATTTATTTTATGTGTACTCACACAGTTGTTGCTAAGTACTGTTTCTAGAGTTGATGTTCTCTGTTTGCGAATATCCCTGATATTACAACTCCTAATGGAAACAGAATGCCGGGTGCTTAAGACCAATAAAGAGGCTCGGGCTGGCCCCGGTCTTTAGTGGAAAAAGCCCATCAGGCACTGAAAATCAGCTTTTATGCTCTCGCTGTGATTGCAAGGGATTGTACTCTTTCTCCTACCTCTCTTTCTCTCTCTTTCTCTCTGTCTATTGCTCTCTTTCTCTCTCTCTCTCTATCTCTCTCTCTATCTTTGTCTGCCTTCCTCTGCCCCCATTTACTTTAATTGTTTTCTTAATTCAATTCAATGAGCTTCATTGGCATGACAAAACACTATTTAGTATTGCCAAAACAAAACTTTTAAACACAGAGTTTGAACGTGGAATTAAACATAGACAAACAATCTCTTTTCTCTCTTTCTCTCTCTCTCTCTCTCTCTCTCTCTCTCTCTATCTCTATCTCTCTCTCTCTCTTTCTCTCTCTCTCTCTCTCTTTCTGCCTCTAGGTGGTTGGGCCACGTGCTGCAGGAGCGTTCCGGGAGAGGCCGGCCAAACCCACGGCATTCCGCAAGTTCTACGAGCGAGGAGATTTCCCCATCGCTCTGGAGCATGACACCAAGGGAAACCGCATCGCATGGAAGGTACTTGTACAGGGGAACGACTTTGCTCTCAGAAAAACACGTTCACATCTCAATAGGCACAACGTTTCAGGTGGAAATCTTCCCATTTGAATCGAAAGCTACATCAATGCATCGATAAAAATTAATACATTTAAGCTTATGATCAAACTGTCTTTAGTTCAAATTTTGCACTAATTGCGAAAACGATTTGATTATTATGTATTATGGTGCGTTTGTGGTTACATTTCATTGACTTGTGCTCATTAGTATGATAGGAATCTCATTTGTACTGGAATCTCAGCCCTAGTGTCTATTGATTTGAGGGGTACAGCTTATGATATAGGGCTAGGCATATTTCAAATACTTAGAAAAATGTGTACGCACAAAGTTTCACCAGTTGTAGCTCATCATGTAGAAGTCATAGAACAGTGAAGAGATATTTGGTTTGGTCTTAGTCACCTCTGTAGTCCCGGCTAAACGACACACAGGAGGAATGGAAGTTTAAACAGCTGCAGCCTGACAGTACTCAAGCTAATGCCTGCTATTTTAAAACAGTAATCACCAGAGATAGATCAGTACCACTGTGGACCAGAGTGAAGCATGTGAGAAGAGACATTCACAAGTCTGTGCAAATAGGGAATAATTATGACTGTGGATGGACATAGGGTTCATCTCATTACCTGTCAGCCTAAATTAAGCCTACTTGTGTCAAGACCGGAGTGCACAGGCTATGCTGTGTGTGCTGGAAAAGCTCACATGTATGTGTAGAGATCGATACAGTTGGTATTAAGTTTTTTTAAGAAAGGTCAGTTGCACCACAGCTGTGTTTGTGTAAGAAGATTAGTAATTATTGATTAAACACACACACACACACACACACACACACACACACACACAGACACACACACACACACACAGACACACACAAACACACACACACACACACACACACACACACACACACACACACACACACACACACACACACACACATTGGATAGTTTTTTTTCTTTTTCCCGTGGCTTTAAAAGTGCATTCGGGAATGTATAACGTTATCTTTGAGTAGTGTCCACATCAGTGGATTTAACAAATGGATCCTCTCCAGACTTACCTGACAGCCAGTGCCCTCCCACACCCGCACCCCAGCCCAGCCCAGCCCACCCCAGCCTGCTCCATACCCCATGACATTTAAAATACAGGCACGGTTGAATGGGCCAGAGCTCACACACACAAAGCACACAGACAAGCAATCAGACAGCCAGGCAGACAAAGACACACACACACACACACACCTATTTTCTTCTTCTTTTATTCCAGGAGAGTGTACCTCATCTCCAGTTGAAAACATTTTGAAAGCATCCGAGTGAATTATTGATGCAAATTTCAAAACGAATCGGCGCTCTTGAAAAAATAATGTCTCTCTCTTTTTCTCCGCTCGTACGAAATTGCTCGCAGCCGACGGGAATCGGTGTATGAAATTGCTGCTGTCATATCTAATGCAACTGTTATGCTTATTGATTTTGTGTTACTGATTTTCATGATTCTCCTCAGTAGATCGCTCACCTCTACCCTGCTCTCCCCTGCTCTCCCTTTCTGAGTGTGAGTGCTGGGTTTCCAGCAAGGTCCCTCTCAGGGAGACGAGTGCCATGGCCGGCCAAGTAGCTGCTTTAGTGTTGTGCCAGGCGTTGAGGTGGTATGGTGAGGACGAGGGGGTGGTGTGTGTGTGTGTGTGTATGTGTGTGTGTGTGTGTGTGTATGTGTGTCTATATGTGTGTGTGTGGGGAAGGGGGTGGAGGGATTTGGACAAATGCACCACCACATCCCTGCAATATTTGTTATGATTTCAAGGCACCCCCTGCAGGGTCAAATATCAAAGAGAGGGAGTTTATATTTGGGTGGATATGGGTTGGTTTGTTTGTGTGTGGGGGAGCGAGTTGAGGGGTGAGGTGGGGTGGTCAGTTTGTGTATTTTTATGTGCGTCTGCTTGGGTGTGTATGTTGTGGCTCTAACTGTGTGTGTGTGTGAGTGTATGTCTTTGTGTGTATGTGCATGTCTGTGTTGGAGTGTGTGAAAGTCTTCTTGTGTGTGTGTGTGTGTGTGTGTGTGAGTATGCGTGTATGTGCGTGTCTGTGTATGAGTGTGTGAAAGTCTTCTTGTGTGTGTGTGTGTGTGTGTGTGTGTGTGTGTGTGTGTGTGTGTGTGTGTGTGTGTGTGTGTGTGTGTGTGTGTAGTGCATTTCCACGCTGCAGTGAAGGGAGGCGAGTGTGTGGGAGCAGCACACTGTTTGCAGTGAGCAGCCCTCAGGCCATAGGTTCAAGACCAGGGCCACGGATCAATCCCGCTCCGCCAGCAAAAAAGCTCTGAAAGAACACGGAGGAGAAGGGGGAAATGGAGAGAGGAGCGGAGGGGAGAAAATAAACAGAGCGGATGAGGCTTTTTGGCTGACTCCACAGAAGGGGCTGTGTGGCTACGGCTCTCTGATATGAGGTGCCCGCGTTAGAAGCTGAGGCTGGAACACAGCCAGCACTGAACAGAGCTGGTTCAGAGCTGGGCCAGAGTCTCTCACCATCACAGACAGGTGCTCTTTTTTTTAAAAACCTGCCCTCCATTATCGCTCAGAGTCGCACTGGCTACCCAACATCTGGGGACGGTCTTCTCTTTGATTTCCATGCGTGTGATTTAACTGAATGTATGTTGACGCATGTTCTGCTGTCTGCAGCACATGCACATGTGATTAATGATCAGCAAGATTCAACATGTGCAAATACACACGCACATGCGCACACACACACACACACACACAGATGCACGCACGCACACACACACACACACACACACACAAATGCACACACACACACACACACACAAATGCACACACACACACACACACACACACACACACACACACACACACACACACACACACACACACACACACACACACACACACACACACACACACACACACACACACACACACACACACACACAATCAGTGAGATTCCAGGGTATTCTATAGCTTGATGCTTTGAGAGTTGTCCACATTGAGCGTCTGTAGCCTTGTTTACAGATAAATAAAAAATGAATGAGATTAAAGAGAGGCCATAGCCCCTCCACCCCTCCTCTCCCTGCTCCTCTCTCTCCCTCTCCTCTCTTTTCTGGTCATCACCCTCTCCGTGCAGTAGGGTGCAGCAGCGCATACCTCTAGGCATTGTCTGTTCAGAATCTCATGTCTCGTTCTCTGTCTCCTACACACACACACATACACACACACACACACACACACGCACAGGCACGTACACACACCCACACAAAAAACAGACATACACACACCTGTCTTCTTCCGTCACTGCATTCGTCATCTCCATGCCTGATGTGTGACTGAGTTGTATGTGTGTGTGTGCATGAAAGAGATAGTGTGTGTGTGTGTGTGTGTGTGTGCGTGTGTGTGTGTGTGTGTGTGTGTGTGTGTGTGTGTGTGTGTGTGTGTGTGTGTGTCTGTGTGTGCATCTGTACTAAATGTCAAGGACATTGTGAAAAATGGTCGACAGTGGCTGAGGTGTATATTTGTCTGTTTCTGGACTGTAAAGACTTAAGCCATAATGTCAGGCTCTGGTGCTGTCGCTGGCTTACATGTGAGAGCTCCACGTGCAGCAGGTAGATAAGGGACCCACACCACCCCCTCCACCACACCTCTCCCCACCTCTTCAGTGTCAAAGACTCTACCTAGGGTCTACCTTCATTAGGAATGTACTGCTAGGGTCTGCCTGAGGTAGGAATTGACCTGAGGGTGTATCTGTAGTAGAGACCTGAGGGTATATCTGTAGAAGAGACTTATCTGAGGGTCTATCTGTAGTAGAGACTCACCTGAGGGTCTATCTGTAGAAGAGACCTGAGGTTCTATCTGTAGTAGAGACTCACCTGAGGGTCTGTCTGTAGAAGAGACTCACCTGAGGTTCTATCTGTAGAAGAGACTCACCTGACCTGACGTTCTATCTGTAGAAGAGACTCACCTGAGGTTCTATCTGTAGAAGAGACTCAGCTGAGGTGTATCTGTAGTAGAAACTCACCTTTAAGGGTGTACCTGCATCAGGGATTCAACTTAACCCACCTTCCCAATAACCTTTTACCTCCACCATGACAGACAGACAGCCAGATGGCGCTTACGTCCAGCAGAGTGCAGCACCCCCCCCCCCATCCTATTTTCAACTTTCATTTTCTCCTTAATTTGTTTTGGTTGCTTGTTTGTTATTAGTTTAATTGAAAACCTCTATCATCTTTTTTTCCTGTGTGACTGAGTGGCCGAAATAGAAAACCGTTTCATAAGAATATCAATAGTAACCTGATTTCTGCCCACAAATCCAACCCTTGGGAGTAAGGGGGGAGTGTGCGTGTGTGTGTGTGTGTGTGTGTGTGTGTGTGTGCGTGTGTGTGGGTGGGGGTGGGCAATCAATTAATCTGATCAAGCGCTTTAGGAAATGGAGAGTGTAAGCGTTCCAGAGGGAGGGTTATCCATCTCCTCGCCGTGATTGAATTACGAGAGCCTTGGGTTGGGTAGGGGATTGCAGGCAGGGGACATGTGTAGTGCATGTGTGTCAGTGTGTACATGTGTATGTGTGTCTGCATGTGTGTGTGTATGTGGGTCTGTATGTGTGTGCCTGTGTGTGTGTGTGTAGGTGTGTATGTATGTGTGTGTGTGTGTGTGTGTGTGTGTGTGAAAGAGAGAGAGAGAATGTGTGCGCGAGTAAGAGTGAGAGTAAGAGAGAGGCCATGAAGCACAGGGCAACGACAGAGGAAGAGAAAATTGAGGAGGAGAGAAAATAGAGAAAGAGAGATGGCCAGGGAATATAATTTATTCTCCATCTCTCTCCCTCTCTTTTTTTATACCCATCTGCCCATTTACATTTTCCTACTGAGCACCTTGGGGGGCAGCAGGCTTCTGCCTTGACAGCTATATCACTGGGCCTGGGTCTGCCGCTTCTCCTCCGAGTTAATCCTTAGCCCTGCACTTAACTCCTTCCTGTCATTGACCAGAGTACCTGCACTGCTAATGAACACAGAGGGGAATGGCCAGGGAGCCGCTTAAATCACCTTTCCCTCAGAACTGCTATTATAATAAGGACTTGCCATGGTTCGACTATACCATTTTATTATTCAGAAAAAACAGATTGGGTTGAAGTGGAAGTGGAGTACCTCATTAGTCTTAGCATGTTCCATAGGTGAACATACAGATCATTTGTGCAGTAAAAACAAACAACCGTCAGTTGGCATGATGTAAGGTGCTTGACCCGGTTCTTTGTGAGTCATTAAGAAAAACAGGCAGAGTTCATAAGCTCTTGCTGCTCAGTTTACTTGCAGCTTGGAAAATAATTACACTTTACACTTGAAGTAAATACCGTCACTCCAGGGAATCCCTCTTTTTTACAATTCACCATTCATCTCTACCATACTGTACGACATGTGCATTTAAATGCATCCTCTCGCTCGCTCCACTAGTCTCTCTCTCTCTCTCTCTCTCTCTCTCCCTCTCTTTCGCTCTCTGTAGCGTAGTATATTGTAGTATTGTGTGTATGAATGAGCCAGTGCCTGGGGGGCATCCAGGCTCAGAGAGGCTAAATGAAAAGACTGGAGAAAATGGAGTTACCCATGCACACTCGCACACTGACAGCACAGCAATGCTCTCTCTCTCTCTCTCTCTCTCTCTCTGTGTTTGTGTGTGTGAAGAGAAGTAGACACACACACACACACACACACACACACACACACACACACACACACACACACACACATACCTACTGTAGAGAATGTAGAGGATGAATATGAACATGACCTCTAGGCCTTTGAGAAGAGAGGACTAGACTAGAGTTTGTGAAAGACAGAGAGAGAGAGAGAGAAAGAAAGAGGGAAAGGGAGAGGGAGGGAGAGAGAGAGGGAAAGGGAGAGGGAGAAAGGAAAAAAAGAAAAAAAAGTGACAGGCTCTATGGAGAGATGTGTAAGTTGCCTGCTGGAGTGGCAGCTGAATGGCGGTTCAGCTTCATGGTTAGGGATGTACCAAAATCTGAATAGGTTATTCGGGAAAACACAATTAATCCCATGGAAACAGTTATATCTTCTTCCCGAAGTTGCTTGTTATTATTGTTGGTAACTTTTCTAATACCAAAGATAGGTGGAGACTCAGTCGGAGAATGATCAATCAGGAAGCAGGCTTTATTCTTGTAATGATGCGCATCAAACGAGAGAGGAGGGTTTCACTCAGAAGATTCATCCATGTCTCTGATTAGACATTGAATCCGCCAAGTTTAAGCATCCTAAACAGCATAATGGGTGTCAACCAATAGCCCCGACCCTACATGAATATGTATCAGTCTGCTTCCTGTGATACGGGAAATGCCACAATGATGGGTCACGGGGGAAGTTGTTAATTAGAGGATCTAGCCGTGAGCAAATGTCTCAGAGGCCTGTATTCATGGGGACGGGGGTATAACTGACACTGACACTTTGATGTGACCTGAGAGGAGAGGTGATGAAAAGACACCTATGGCCTCACACCTCTCTGGGGCATTCCATATGACAGGACATTCAACCAGAGACCCTTACAGAGACCAGTCCAATTAAAAGGCAACAAATACAAATTAATATTAGATTCATTGGATTATTGATGATTATCAATCATTATTAACTCTGATCTTCTAATTCTGATTTGAAACTCCTTAATTATTCAGAAAAATAATGTGTGTTTCGGTTGTGCGGGGGGGGGGCATCATGTACTATAAAAAGCCTGGTGTTTCAAACCCCCACAACCTATACATCAAAATGAAGTTAAGAACCTGTAGGTTCTAGCTGTATGTGTTAATTTCCTCCTTATACGAAAAACAATCTAAATATTATAACATGCTGTGTGACATCCAGAGGTTTTCTGGACTTTCGACTTAGCGTCCAGTAACATCCTACTAAGTGTTTCATGGTTGTTTAAACTGACAGCAACAAGTTCAAGTGGCAGCAACAAGTGATTTGTGAAGATAGCAATAGACTCTGCAGCACAAACAGCAGACAAAATAGCAAAACAGCAGGCTATCTGGTAGCACTTTACAATCAGCCCAACTGATACACCTAGCAACAGACGGTTCATAAAATGTTGTTTAGAGAGAGAGATGAAAAGTACAGTATGAGGATGTGGAAATATATTTCATAATTAATTACATGCCAATATTAAATCAATTTAATGCTTTGAAGGCACAACAAATGCATTGCCAATGAATGTTGGATCACGAGCTACAACATTTGCGTCAGACGTCCGGTATAAACCACACCCACTTCCGGTATTCTATCTAAATACAGATACAGAGACAGATAGTTTTGTTTGTTGAACAGATACAGACATAGATACAGATAGTGATGTCTCTGTACACTTGTAATCACGAGCCAGGCAGACAGAGATAGAAGGAGGGAGAGGCTTCAGGAGGAGCAGAGGACTGAGATCAGCACCCATATCCTTCCCAGACACAGATTCCCTGGATGGCTGCTGGCAGAGAGAAAAGGATGGAGAAAGGGCTTATAATGGAAGTAGAGAGGAAAGAGAGAGAAAGAGGACGAGAGACAGAAAACAGGAGAGAGAGACAGATGGGTCTGTCCCTAAGGGCCTATGTCCACCAGATGCGTTTTGGCAGCACCCGTGACCTAATTTTCAAAGCATTTCTTTCAAGCGTTTATTGTTGCTAGATTATCAATATTACTGTTGACAATGTATGTCCCATCCCCTTCTGGATTTTAATCGTCCAGCAACTGAGAAGTGACATTGACGTGCCCAGCACTGTTCCAGATGTTTAACTTTTTTCAACTGAAAGTCCTGGGAGCGGAGCGGAGGAAAAGCGCTGTTTGCGCTGAGCTACTTAGGAAATCTATTGAAAATAGGCACTGCCAGCACAAAAAATGGGTTTGGTGAACATGGGCCCTAAAAGGCTGATTATATTTATGGTTCTTTGTGTGGTTCCTTTTGGCCCAGTCTGCGTCATTTGGATGCCTGAGGTCCCCCGGTGGTCCCGCCGAACAGGCTTCTGGACTTACCGGGACACTGATGTCATTCACGCTCCATTCTCCCGGTCCTCTGAAGCGTGAGGTGGGCACCTCCATGTTACCCAGAGGCGGCCCATGTTGTTGTGAGTGGGTTGCTGGATGCCGGAGCCTCCTTTCAGAGCAGAAAAACAAGTCCAGTGCCAGTGTTGACATGCTCCAGCAGGGGCCGAACATGGCAAACAAGCCCAGTGTGCATTGTGATGTGATGTTTGGAATGGGCCGCGGAGGGCCTCTTGGGGCCCCCCTCTCTCCCCTCTCATGCCCACCCCACCCCACCTCACCCATTGTGGAGTTTATGGCTCAGCTACACCCCTCACCCCCCCCCCCCCCCCCCCCCCCCCCCATGAGCTCATGGCCAATACAGCTGGTTCCCTGTGTGGAGGGTGAGTCATGTAAAAGCACACATACATGAGATCACACACAGACACACACATGCACAAACATACACACAGGCAAAGACAGGCTTACACAAACACATATGCACACACACATACACAGACACAGACAAGCCAAAGTAGACACACATATTCATACACACACACATACAACAGCAAAGGCAAACACACGTGTGCACACGACATACATACACACATCCTCATTCTCAGATGGAGCAGAGCAAAGCTTTGTTCACAAAGAGATGTGGGGGTAGGGTGGATGGTGTTAGATGGAGAGATGGCAGGCTCTGCCAGGGGCCACAAATCTCGTCAGTGAATGTGTGTGTGTGTGGGTGAGGGCTGCTGTCACTCTCCCCCTCCCTCCCCCTTTTATGTATTGATTGGCACCCGCCTGGCCAGTGGGCTCACGCTCCAAATGGAGCCTTTAATTAACTAAATGGTGCAGCTCAGAGCACGCCAGGATGCGGCAGGGAGAGGGGCCAGGGTTAAAGCACACACACTCACACACACTCACACACACACACTCACACACACTCACACCCACACCCACACACACACATACACACACACACACACACACACAGACATACACACATACACACACACACTCACACCCACACATACATACACTCACACACACACGCACTCACACCCACACACACACATACACACACACACACGTCCCGTCCCAGCAGCCTTTCATCAGGACAAACACGACGCACATGCGGCGTGAACGTGCCGAGAATCTGGGGAGGGGAAGGATGGGCTGGGGTGGGTTGGGTGCGTAGATGTCTTTCGGGTTGTCCCTCACTCCCCTTGTGTCCTTTCACCCAGGACTGAGCGTCTGTCCCTTTCCCTTATCGCTATCTGGACCCCTGTCACTCACTCTTCCACCCTTGGGAATGACTTTTTGTTCGCCAGGTCGTTGTGTTTTTTTTCAGTCCATTTTTCATTACTATCGCTCACTCTTTCTCCTTTTTTTCTATCCCTCTCTCTCTCGCTCTCTTTCTCTGGCCTATCCACCTCTCTCAATCCTGTCCACTCATCCATTTTGTCAAAGGTTAATTGGTTTGGAAATGATTCGATTCATTCTGGACGGTAATGCTGTTATCGTGGTTTTTTTGTTTAAAAAAAAAAATAGAAGGAGAAAGAAAAACTACCCCACACACGCACTTAAGCCTAATTTGGAATAAAGACGGAGGTTGAAGGTTGGGGGTGTGATGGGTGGGGGAGCTGGGTGGTGGTGGTGGTGGTGTTGGTGGTGGGGAGGGGGCAGAAAAAGAAATCCAATTTAATCTACTCAGACTTTTTATACTTTGGCCCAAGCCTGTCCCCACAAGTCTTTCCTTTAAATTATGGCAGAATTTCATTACCTTGAAAGCTTTTCTTCCCCCCTCCCTCTTGCCCCCCCCCCCCCCCCCCCACTTGTCTTCCCTCCTCCCCTCGTTCCTCTGAATGGATAGACGGCCCTAATGTCTTTCTTGTAACCTCAAGGTCGGCGTGTGTGGATCCGTGGAAGTGCTCAAGGGTCCCCGTGATTAATGCACTGTACAAAGTGCCTTGGAATTATGCAGCAGCTGATGGCTCCACAGTGCACACACACACACACACACACACACACACACACACACACACACACACACACACACACACACACACACACACACACACAGAGACACACACACACACACACCAGACACACACACACACATCAGACACACACATGCTTACAACACGCTTACCCCCCCCCCCCCCCCATGCAGGCATGCTTTCATGTATGCAAACACATGTCTGTTCATGTATGCCTCTGTACACACACACACACACACACACACACACACACACACACACACACACTGCCAATAGAGGTGACCCCTTTATTGCCCTTGTTGAGGATCATTGGAGGCTTTCATATTCTGAAGCAGTTACCCAGCGGCTCTTTGCTCGTCCCCTGTGCTTCTCAACAACCCTCCCGAGTGCCAGAGCTGTGCTAACCACCACTGTTGCTGTGCCCTCACCCTTACACCAGAGCTCAGCTTAACACCACTGCTGCTTGCACTGACTGCTCCCTACCCTGGGACGTGAACATGCGCGGTTTTCAAGGCAGCTCAGAAATGTTTGACACTCACTGCAGCAGGATTCCGCATCCTCTTAACACGTGTTTGTTTTGTCTCTGAGAGCAACTAGATGATTGAGTCGGAGGTTAATTCTGTTCTCAAGGCCAAGGAAGTTTTAGTTAATTATCACAGTGGTAGACACAGCTGTGGTGACTGATAAAAATAGATTTCTTTTTATTGGTCTTTTTCTTTCTTTCTTTCTTTCTTTTTTTTGGCTTTTATTACTTTTTTTCTTTCCCATGCTCCCTTTCCTGCTGTTGACTGGGGCTTCCGCCGATTATTGGCTTGGTAGGTGTATCGATCGGCGATGTAGCAGTCGCTGCTTCGAACGTGTTTGGTGAACTGAAGATGTTATCTGCGCTTTGTTAATTATTTATCATTCTTTGCCCCCGATCTGATCAATGTTTAATTGAGTCTCACAGAGCTCCCCAAACCCTTCGGCTCCACCAAAATGCCAATGGAGGCTCCCACGGCATTTTGAAGTATTGCCTCCTCAGTTGTTTCACGGAGCAGGGCCGAGGAGATGCTCACCGTCAGCTCTTTCGCCTCGCTCCGGTGTCTCTGCTGGAGCCAAGGTTATCCAGTCCAGCGCCCTTCCACACATTATCATTAACGCAATTTAATAGTCATCCTATCAGTGTTATAGTCGTATGATTAATTTAGTTTAATAATCCTATTAGTAGTTTACTAGTGATATAACAAGCTTGGTATACTATTATTGGTTTAGTTTACTAGTGATATTACAAGTTTGGTTCCATAATTATATTATTGGTTTAGTTGAATAGTCATTAGTTTAATTTCTCAGGATATAATAGTAGGAAAATAGAATGGAAGATCAGCTGAATGAAAAAAAAACAGGTTCTCCCTCCCCAGAGGAAGGAGATACACGTTTGCTGTGTGCCCCTGTGTTGTTGTCTCGCATCCTTTTCCTCTGCCTCGCGGAGCCTTGAAATGACACCGCCTGGAATGGGCCGATAGACTCGCAGGCTGCCTCATGATTGACGTGTCATTTAAAAATGTGCGAGAGTGACGTGGCCCACGAACTAGTGGATGTCTGTCTGCAGGGCGAAAGGGAAGTCAAACTGTCTGTGGGTCCTCTCTCTGTCTGTGTGACAAAAACTGGAAAGATTATTATCTGGACTGATTAGGATTATTAATTCGTTGTGTAATTCCTTTTGTTCTTTTATCTTAATCCACTAGGCTCTGTTTGGCTCCGGGTTTGGCCATCATATTGGACTCGTGAAAGCTGCACCAGCGTGATGGAATTTGTCACTATTTCTGCCATTAAGGCCGGTGACAGCCATTGTTTGCTGATGGATGTGTCATTGAGTAACCTACATCAGTGTTCGATCACCACGCCACGCCGTGCCCCCCAACATTTCCTTATCTTTTTCATGTTTCGAAACTGTCACAGATAAATAAATCAAGATGAAGGGAGAAAGGAAATGGGATGAGAGAGAGAGAGAGAGAGAGAGAGAGGGGGAGAGACAGAGGGAGGAAAAAAAACAGAGTGAGAGATGAAGAAAGGGAGATAGACGGCCAAAGAGAAAACGATAGATGAGAGAGGTCAGGAGCTGGGGGATGGGTGACTCCTGCGCTGCTGGGTTCCGCTCG
The DNA here is from genome assembly GCF_900700415.2 of Clupea harengus. Lineage (NCBI taxonomy): Eukaryota > Metazoa > Chordata > Actinopteri > Clupeiformes > Clupeidae > Clupea > Clupea harengus. Next base: position 16,786,513 of record NC_045165.1, read on the forward strand.
CCCCTCCCGTCACCGTGAGCAATCGGCAGGCTGGCAGGGTGTCACCTTGCCATTGTCTGCCTCTTTCCGTGTTACAAAGTGACTGTGTGAAGGAGAACATGACACTCTGGCATACCCATACCCTCGCTTAAACTCAGGAGACTAAGAATAGTGAGGCACATGCCTAACCAGAGGTGCGCTTCCTGAAATGTCGTTGAGCAACCACTGTGGTAAACGTGGAGAGAGAGAGTCTCTCTCTCATTTAACTTTGGTAGTTGTTCAGCGCCGCTTTCGGGAACGCACCCCAGGTTGTTAATGGCAAGCAGGTGTCATCTGCACAGACGTTCGAGAAGGCAGAAGGCAGCTAATCAGATAGCATAGGGAAAGGAGCCGGGCCAAATTTGGACCATGTCCAGCTTTCTAGGGGTCAGAGGGCATCCGGCTCGTGGTGAGGCACCGTGAGCGGACCACCCAGAAGGGAATTTGTGTTCCATCGCTGCATGGCGAATGAGCAGCAGGCCGTGTCACCACGACGCCCTGCCTCAATATCATAGCGACCTGACCAAGCACCGTTGCTAAATCAGACTTATTACAGGAACCGCAGCCAGGCCCAGCCACACCACGTCCCCCATGCCCTCCCCGATCCCTCAGGCTCAGGCAACCTGCGCAGGCTGTCTGGGAGTCTTTGTCAGCGCCAGGCAGCCAGGGTCCCCAAACCGCTGAGACGGTGGATTCTGCTGTGTGCTCTGTTCCCCCCTAAACCACAAGGATCAGCAGTTTTTCCTTTTTCTTTTTTCTTTCTCTGTCACCCATTCATACCTCATACCTCTGGGATGGCCCTCTCAGCAGCAGGTACATTAAAGGGAGTTGCAGTGTTGTGTGTTTGTGTGTTTGTGTGTGTTTGTGTGTGTGTGAAGGCGACCTCACACGGCAAGTGATGCGACTGTCAAATTCGATGGTGGAATTCTGTTTGTTGCAGCGAATTGCTTGGCAACACACATCACTTGCGATGTGACTGACTGTATACTTAAGTCTTCAATATAGGCTAATCATCACCTGTACACACTTAAATGATATAGGAATGCATGGTTTAGATGCGTTGTGCATAGCTTTAAGCCAGGTTAACCCTCTTGCATAACTTAGGCTGCACCCTATATTTTTGTTATGATCAAGTGACACCTGACCAGATAGCTGGTATTATTATGACGTGTCAAAAATCGCCTCAGAAATAGAGAGGGGCCATTTTGAGCCAGGCGACAATCGTTCCGCTTGCCATACGTGTTACTCCGTTCACTTCAATAGATTATGTTGATCGGCTGTCATTGGTCGCATGCCATTGGTCGCCGTTGCATCACTTGCCCGTGTATGTTGGCCTCAAGGGAGGGAAAGGCAGTACGCAGCCGGTGTCATTCCTTACTAGCAATTAGCCTTGCTCTGCTTTTGCAGAATGTCCCGTATAACTGAGTAAATGACAAAGAAAAAAGAGAATAAAAATGAAGAAAGAAAAAAGACAAAAGAGAGGGAGAGAGAGAGAGAGAGAATAAAGTGAGGGGGGTGATGAAGTGCTCTCTTGGATCCAGGCGCAGGGAGTGCTCCCATGGCTCTGCATTCTCCTGAGGCCCCGACTGCATTACCCTAATGAGGCTGGGCTACAGCTCTGCTCCCTGGGAGAGAGAGAGAGAGAGAGGGAGAGAGAGAGAGAGAGGGAGGATAGGGGGAGGGTGGTGCAGCTTGGTGGGTGGCAGTGCTGGCGGAGAGCTGGTCCGATGGGGGGCAGCCTCTGAGGTTTTAAGGGAGCGTGCTGAGTTGCTAATGAAGGACAGTTAGCCAGTGGTGTCTCACAGGCAAATACACAGATACACACTCACACACACATACACACACATGCGGACACACACACACACACATATACACACAGATACACACACACACATACCCTTAACCCTACTGATGGAAAAAAAAAAAGTTTCTTGTCAGGGGAGACACACTTGCCCCCACGCCTTCCTGAGCCATCTGATCTAAAAGGGCGGCCATTATGGCAGTCACTCCCAAGGTGTTTCTCAGCAGAGGTCTTAAAGGGCTCATAGATGTCAGGGTATCCTCAGCGGTCTGTCAGGGATCTTTCACCCAGGCAATTAGTAGGTTTTCTCCTCTAGGCTCTAGTGAGTGCTGTAGGTGCCTAACAAATACAATGCTGCTGCCTGAACAGTTGCTTGAGCATTTGCTGATGTGGCATCGTTCATTTTGACTTTAAAAATGATATTTATTAATATTAAAATAATATTTTCAAGCATAAATGCTCCAAACATAGAAAAAGTATCTGTAGTGGCATTCCTTGTAGAGGAGCCTAGTTAGTAGAAAAACTGTGTGCTGTCGTTGCTGGACCAGTGCTTTTGCACATTTCCAGACCTTTCCTAATCATGAGATTCAATCTTCTAGCCCACTAAACATCGGATAGTAGCTTTCCTTCTTGGAGGTGACTGGGGCAGGTGTATTTTTTTGCGATACTTTTTTTTCAGAGATTTCCCTATTGGCAGCTATCTTGCCTTTGGGCCAACTGACATTATTAAGCTTTCCCTCGGGGGCAGTAGCATAAAGAGGCCACAGGAGGGGCTTTTATGAAGCAACTCAGCCCCAGTCAGAATGTGCCATGTTCTTACTGACATAACAGTCCGTCATGAGCATCCCACATTCCCCGGCTTAGCAAGTCATTGCCTGCACTTTCCATATGAAGTTCCATATAGTTTCGGTTATCTTAGAGTTTCTAAGAGTGAACAGGTCCTGACAGGCCCTAGCTGTGGTTAGTTTTGTAGGTTTTTGTGGCGTGGTTCCAGCATTGGTTGGCATCGTCTCTTGGACCAGGCTGTATTTTGATTCTTCCGTGCTTGCACTTGGCACTTTCCTGTCTCAAAGGCATGTCCTTGGCGGCACCATTCGTTTTAGTCAACACGGCTCGCTGATGAAATTATCTGTCAGTGTTTTACTTTTGAGAGGAAGATGTATACCCCATAGGCCTCAGATTTGTTAGCAAGGAGGGGGGGGGGGGGGGAAGAAAAGAAAGAAAGAAAGCAAAGTGCTCATTCAGCTCTCAGCCTTTCCCCTCCCTCTCTCTGCCACACACTCTCTATCATACATAAGAAATGGTTTCCATTTAGACAGTCTTAATGACCCCTCCTAATGGCTCAGTGCCATGGCCGTTATTTATGACAGAATTCATTTCAATCCGTCAGTCTGGGGCGAAGCCGTTCCCAGGAAATAACCGGAGTGAAAGCTTCCACTGCTTCTACGGGGCGAAAGTCTCTCCTTGTTTCCGGAGGGGGAAAAAAATAAATAAAATGGCGGAGGGGGTGGAGGTGCGGGGATGCGGGTTGGTGGGTGGAGGAGGGAAATAATTTAACCTATTGGCAGTGAGTGGAAGTGGGATTGTAATGCGGCAGAGTGCTTTCAGAAAATGTCAATAGGCAGCAGTGCAGCCCCTCTTCCACCAGTGCTGACTGTGGACCAGCGGCCAGCCTGACTGCCATTCGTCTTCCTGAGTGAGTTTTCTAATAACCGTAATGGCTCCCACGATAAATTACCGCCGTGCTGGCGGGAGAACATAGAGCAGCATTTAAATCTAACAAAGGGCCTTTTTATTTTTAAACTCACCCCTATTGCCCCAGAGGGCTCCTTGGGCTGATGGGGCAAAGGAGGGAAGTTGCAAGGAGTAGAAGGTAAATCATTTGCTAAGTGATGTCCAGAGAGAGTGAGAGAGAGAGAGAGAGAGAGAGAGAGAGAGAGATGGAGAGATATGGACAGAGCGAGATATGCTTCTCTGTCATATGCTTTAGTTCCAACTCTCCCCGAGCAACTCCCATTTCAATGTGTAAATTGCGTTTGGCCCCGATGCTAGACGCTTATGTAAACCCAAGTGCTGAAATAATGGTGCGAATGCTCGTCCCTGTCTGCTTGATTTGGAAGGGGGGGGGGGGGCGTCCGAGTCGGGGGGAGACCTCATCACACACCCACGCTAGGGCTCCAGTTTGATCGACAAGGTGAGCGTCACCCATCACACTCTCCGCCTCGCCGGTAATTGAAGAGGAAGATAAGGATTTGGTGGCGTCCACACACCGGCTGCCCGCTGGTCTGCAAGCACCAGGTGATTTGTCAAACAGAGAGCAAAGGTTGGTGTATCCCGCAGTGGTCCATGCGGCGAATTCCTGTCGGCTGTGAAGGAGGGGGGAGTAAAGGAATCGTGGATTCTCACAATGCAGGCCATCCGTTTTAGCCTCCATTTCCAGCCAAGCGAAGAAATGCACCGTCTCCACAGTGAAACAGTTTGAAACCCTGAATGCTTTATCACTCCCGAAATGGAGCCTCTGTGCTCTCGCTCTAATCTAACAAGCCAATTGCATCAAGCAGATCCGGGCTCCGGGAAACAAGTAATTAAGAGAAGTTACATGCTCCATGGCTCAGCCGGGCCTGGTCCCCTTTCAGCCACACACCTGCTCTTCTTACATGCTGGGTGGAAATTGAGGCTGTGATCGAGCCCGTGGGAAATAAATAAATAATTCCCGAAATTGCCCTTCTTTGAAAGGCGATGTTTGTGCGCTGTGCGGCTGCAGCAATGCTGACTCTTTGTGAGACGCCACAGCTGGCATGCCTTACCGTGCCAGAAGCGCCCCCCTTCCATCCTTTCAAACGACTGATCAGCCTGTCAGATTGAGTCGTGGGGGTTTGCCTGACACTTCTAATAAGATTGACCAGGTGTCTGGGATTTCGATCAAAGACATAACGAGCTCGATTCTTTCCGTTCATTCGGTGAATGAGAACTGCGGTGAATAACTATTAAGGAGGTGAGGAGGCGCCTCGCTTTCCCCCCGTTTCCTTCCTAGCATACTCGATCCTCCACTGCTTTGGTGCTGGAAGTCAGTCTGTATTTATTATCAGTGATTGCTGTGAAAGTGAAGGAAAATATGTTTCTGTCACCGCTTGCTATGAATAATAAGTAGCCGTGACAATTTTTGTGTTTTATGCCGGCCAGACAGTTGTATTTGAATTAAGACTCAGAAGGGACTGAGGTATTCATTTTCTGAAGGATATTATAAGCAAGATACTGCTCATCTTTAGGGAAAATAATAATTTGAATTGAAATTAGTTTTAGACCACTTTGTTGAATGATACTAGCTCTTGCAGAGCATGTTTTATGGGACAGAAATGCCACATAATTGTTTGGAAACAGGTCTGTTTTGTGATAATAGATTTTTTTTTATATGACCACTCGTTTTTCTCCTTTCATTTCAGTGGGTAGAAACAGGCTCTTGGGATCATTGTGTTAGATGTTCACAGAGATTAGGATAGACACAGGCACTGCTGTTATGTCCCACTGACACATTGTAACTGCTGACACTGTATCTAATTTCTTAGGCCGACACTTTCTAGTTGCATATCGTATTCCTGATATTCATATGGTAGTATTGAATGTCCAGAGTGAGCCGGCAGCTTTCCAAAGCCAGCCAAGTCCTCTTCTTCTAGACATCTTTGGGGTCCAGGTTGAAGGGTGGGTGAAGGTTGCAGCCCTTGAGGAGCTGGTGACGGCTAACCCCCTCCCCCACCTACACCACCCCCTATTGGCCTCCTGATGAGTGTGATCAATAAGTCACGCCAATGAAGTGGCTCATCGATTACTCCTATGACAGGGCATTTACAGGTTTTATCTGTATAAGTGGGGTAGCCCTTTTATCTCTGAGGCTTGGGCTTCTCTGCCAGCATCTGCCGGGAAGCCACCAGGGACCCAGCGCACGGAGAGGCCAGAGGGCTTTTAACCAAGCAGACTTGGCACAGGAGGTTACACACACTTTCCCCTTCCAAGTTAGTTGCTAGCTGGAACTATATAATGCTATATAAAGGTAAAGGTAAAAAGGTAAATGTCCGGTATTTAGCAGAGGTCTTCATCCAACACGACTTGCAAAGGCATCCTGCAGCAGTGGCTGGGAATGGGAATCGGTAAGAACAAGAATGAGTTGTGTGTGAACAGCTGTAAAAACAACAGGCTTCTGAGAGCCTGACTGATGAACGTAACGTTAATGCTGGGAAATGAACATGGGGGGGGGGGGGTCTGTGGATTTCACTTTTTCTTCTGCATCATTCTCTCCTTAAAGCACTTTCTGGCAGCGTGAGTCATTGTAAACCAACCCACCCCCCCACCCCCCCCACCCACACACACACTCTGGCACTTCTGCTGACCGCGCATTTTCCTCCAGAGCATTTAACCCAAACTTCAGTTTGCCGACCACGCAAACAGGGCTTCATAAAATGCCACAATCTACTTTACTCCACTTAAGTAAATGCCAATTACCACTAATGCTTATCACTAGAATCCAGACTCCATTTGTGGCCCCTCGTGGGCTCTCTCTGTAACAACCTTGGCCTGCCATGTAGAGTACAGGCTTTTAGTGACCATTCATGTCTCTTTGAGCTGTTTGCCCGAGAGGAGAGGCCCAGCAAGCTGGCAGTGAATCTATCCCGTCGAGGGCTTTTTGTGGAGTCCCGTGTGGCAGTGCCAGTGCAGTTTCTCCCCCCCGAGGGAATGTTTTTAGTGCCTTTAATCAAATCTTATTTTTTTTTATTAGGGTATGTTTTCCACGGGCACATCCTTCTGTGGGGGCTGTTCCGTTGTCCTCACACCCTTGAACTCTTTGTGGCTCTGGATTTGGAAGTAGAGAGCAGGCTCCACTATGGGAATTGCGTCTCCGCCCCATCTCTAAAGAGGGCTGTTAGCGACGAGAGTATGAGTCAGTGGATGCATCCCCCATATACCCTTCCCCGTCGTGCAGCGCTTGCGCACATCCCCCAAGGACAAGGAGACCCAAATCACAGGGCGCCATTTATCACCACAGGAACAATTATGGCAGACGTTTCTCTGCGGCAGAATTCCTGCCGATTCTTCTTCTTCTTCTTCCCCTTCTTCCTCTTCCCGTCTTCTCTACCCCCTCCTCTTGCTGTGTGTGTTTGTACGCCCCCCCCCCCTCTGTCCTCTCTCCTGTCTCAGTCTGCGCACCTCTCCCTGTCTCACAGAGAACCTGCCGTGTCGCGTCTCCCCTGCTTTGCATTCGTCACAATCAGCTCCATTGCAGGTCAGACCCCCTATTAGCCTCAGCCCAGTGTACACGCAGTGTATTATATCTCATCTTTGGGCTGGGGGGGGGGGGTTGGCGGAGGAGGAGGAAAAGAGGGGGGGTCTGACAGAGAGCCTTTTTTCTCTCTTACAATCCTCTTTTCCTGAGAAAGCCATGAGAAATTGGCTGTGATATCTCTAACCCTGAGCTTTAATGAAGCCTTTCAGTGTGGCGCGCAGTGGCGGAGAGGAGCGCGGAGCGTCTGGTGGGGGGTGGATGGTGGGGAAGAGAGTCGCCTGTCTCTCTCCGGAGCGCTGTTTGATCAGGCATGCAGCTGGCGCCGCGGCAGGATTTGAATGCCAAATGTGGATGAGATCTGTAATGCCCTTTTTTTTTGCCTCTTTCTTTTCCCATTTTTTCCCTCTGCCTTTCCCTTTGTTGGCTTTTTTTCCTCTGTTACCCTGGTGTTGGTGTGTGTGTGTGTATATTTGTGTGTGAACGAGAGAGAGAAAGAGGAAGAGAGGGGTGGGGGTGGATATCACCGTGAGCCCTTGCACCATTTGAAATGCTGGGGTGAAGTGAAGGTTACCGGAGTGAATCACTTGACAGTTTCCTCCTCTAAGGAACAGTGAGGGGGGGTAAAGGAAGGCTGCACTTGGGAGGCATGACCCTAGTGCCAAATACCTGTGGTCCAGTGAAAGGTCAGCCATGTTCCCATAACTCCTTACTTCCCCTCAGAAGCAGGGGGGGGGGATGACTTGGGAAGAACCTTGCCACACTAGTCTGCCTCTAACTCGCCTGCATATTCAATTACTTTTAAATGCAACACTAAAGGATTTCAAACAGTGGTGTCTGTGTAAACTGGAGGCTATTTGTTTTCTCAAATGCGGGTTTAATCATCTAGCCCTGCCGGCCTTATTCGCCGCTTTGAACATGCTCTTCATTGCCTAACATGCGTGATATTTCTCACTGAGGTGCAAAACTGAAGTGTTCATGTGAAACGAGGTGTGATGTTTGTGCCGGGACGTACCAATTCATCAGCGTTATGATTCGCAATATAAATGCCTACTTGTGAGTGCGTGTGTGTGTGCTTGTGTGTGTGTGCTTGTGCGTGTGTGTGCGTGTGTGTGTGTGTGTGCGTGTGTGTGCGTGCGTGTGTGTGCGTGTGTGTGTGTGTGTGTGTGTGTGTGTGTGTGTGCTTGTGTGTGTTTGCGTGCGTGTGTGTGCTTGTGCGTGTGTGCTTGTGCGTGTGTGTGGGTGTGTGCTTGTGTGTGTGTGTGTGTGCGTGCGTGTGTGCGTGTGTGCTTGTGCGTGTGTGTGCGTGTGTGTGTGTGCTTGTGTGTGTGTGTGCGTCTGCGTGTGTGCACGTGGCTCATGGCTCGAGCTTCACATTATGAATTGCCTTCTAGCCGTGCTAGTACAGGTCCTCCACCTCGCCGCTCCAGCTTTGTGATCCGGCGCTGGCCATGCCATGAAAGCCCTCTGGCAGTGCCCGGGGCTCAGCGGTAGCGTTTCATCCCCGCGTGGCTCCTCCGCCAGCTCACCCCCCTCACCCCCCTCACCTCCCATCCCAACCCCCCCCCCCCCCCACCAGCAAGCCTCTGATAGAGCAGTCAGAGGTGGACAGCAGGAACAAAACAAGGCTTTGAGGCGGAGGACCGGGTCAGCTGGAACCCCCATCGGTGTGCTTCTACCCATTTATCTGATTGACTGAAAGTCAGATAGGCTGTGGGACGAATAAAATGCCCTGGTAGTCTCTCCAGGCACCAGTGCAAATGCCTGTAAGTGGCCCTGCAGCAGTCGTTCCAGCCCAAGACTTAGTGTGTTCTTGGAAGCACAGCTGGTTTTGAACTTTGCATTCCTGAGAACAGTGGGGCCTTTCAGTGAACAGTTAACAGAAGCTATCCGTTAACAACAGCTTGATTTGTTGTCTGTGAGGGCGTCACCATAGAGGAGTTATGTCACGCAGACAAGAGCGGCCTGAACATTTAGCCTGAGTCTCTCTCTGTGGCCTTTTCATTCATCACTGAGTCTGTCAATTATGACAGTCTCTCATAGTATTCTGCTTCTATTTAGCTTGGTTGTTATTGGTGATGTTCATGTGGATTCAATTCAATTCAATGTGCAAGAGCAGATGAAGAACATTGAGAATGAAAAGCTTTAGTTTCCGACCATTAGTACAGTGTGCTCTTTTGTCAGTGGTTAGGTTGTGGTTCACTCACATCTTTTCTCAAGGTTGCTTATATAATCATATAAACATTAGTTTTAGACTATTCTTCCACTGTTCTGTCAGCCTTAGAAAAGAATGACTTAGACCTAAACTAAATAGTTCGCATTCTAATCATTACCATAGTAATTTCACATATCTCACATGACCTAATGATACGCAGTAGCGCAAGAAATTAGCATGCAATTGCCTTTGATCTGCGGTCGATTCTGTGCAAGCCTGCGCTTTCAAGTGATAATTTTGTTGCAAACTTAAATAGTTTTTTCTTTTCTGTTCACTTCCTACTTGCAGCAGATCTTTGATAACAGCGCATTACAAGGTTGTTGCCGGCATTAGAAAAATTGGCTGTTTGAAGTCGAGGCCACTTGCAATCAGCCATCATCAGTGCTGTTCAGCTGCGAAACACGCCTGAGCCCCCCGTATGTGGCAGCACCCCTGCCGCAGAACAATGGCCCATGATTGTGCAGTAGCGAGCGTGGGCGAGAGGCACAATAGCAACCCACTCCGAGCCAGGAGTTGCTCGTTTAGTGTTGATTTTCTTTTGTTTACCGCGAGGACCTTCTTCCACCAGCCAGCCAGCAAGTCAGCCTACCAGTCCATTTGTGTGTCTTAACGTGTAAAGTGTGTATGTGTGAGTGTGTGTATGTGTGTGTGTGTGTATTTTTGGTGGTGGGTCGTCCGTAACGTAATAGGAGGCCTTCTGTCTTGCGGGCACCACGCCTGGCTGAGCGCTGAAGCTCTGGCTCTGGCTCCGCATCCCTGCAGTCTTGCCTCCCTGCCTCCCTGCCTCTCTGCCTCTCTGCCTCCCTGCCTCCCTGCCTCCCTGCCTCCCTGCCTCTCTGCCTCCCTGCCTCTCTGCCTCTCTGCCTCTCTGCCTTTGTTTCCCTGGCTTGTGTGCGGGGCTAACTGGGCCTGTGAGGGGCTCTGACACACTGCACCACAGAGCTGGCCAATTAGCAGCACATCAGGTGTATCAGGCCTGCTGGTGTGGAAATGTTTGCCTGCTTTGTGTGTGTGTGTGTATGTGTGTGTGTGTGTGTGTGTGTGTGTGTGTGTGTGTGTGTGTGTGTTTGTGTGTGTGTGTGTGTGTGTGTGTGTTTGTGTGTGTGTGTGTGTGTGTGTGTGTGTGTGTTTGTGTCCTACTGATGCTGAGGTTGAGGGATCCCATTAGACAGTGCAGTACAGTGAAGTTGAGACCCTTATAGATACACCCTACGGCTTGAAAACAAGTAATATAAATACAAGTAAATACTGAATTTTTCAGAACTACATGTTTCCCTTTCGTCCGTCAATGCAAACAACAAAAGTATCTTCAACCGGTAATGAATTCCATGACCTTGAATCTATAATATCAGTTTATAGTGTTTTTTTTTCTGAAAACTAAACAGTAGTTTAGCACATCACCTCAGCAGCCTGGCTCTCATCTTCTCTTACGTCTCAGGTGGTAGTAGTGGAGGAGGTAAGGTAAGTCAGATAGAGTCAGTGTTTCCTCTGCTCTGAGTTGAAGCCAGAGTGCACCAGCCCTCCACTCAGAGGTATCTGACATCAGCTCTCTGGAGAGCCTTTTTTTTTGTTGTTGTGCTGAGTGTGCAAGTTTAGAAATGGGAAAGACTACTGTATAGGTGCTTCACATACCAGAAATGAATGAGTGGAGATCCCCAGAAGCCCATCTGGTGTTCAGAGATGCAGCTGACATTTATTTCTTATGTCAGTGAAATATATGACAATATTTATCGTGGATGGTGGGCTGCAAAATATAGGTCAGAAAATGCTGCTTAAACACATAAAGCTTGTTATGATTTGGGATGTTTAGCTCTGGAAGTTTTCTGGTCGAAATCCCTTTCTCCCTTCATACCACTGACAGACAGATAAAACCAGTAGGTCGTTTTTACATCTGTTTTATAGGATATTCTACTATAAATGGCAGTAAATACAGAGGCGGTTTATCAGTTTTGTAGCTTCATGGTGACTGACAATTCCCACCAAGGCCATTCATTTTAATGGTTCACGCAATCCGTTCTTTGACCCATTTATGTTGTGAATACATAATGCCTTCAATTTCCGTCACTGAACGAGTTTCTACTCTTATATAGCCTTGCATTTCTAGACACACATTAAATGCCTTTCACTCCATTCATCATGGTCTAGAAAGTAATCCATGGGGATCTATTTCCATCCATGGAATCTGTAACTGACTTTGACCTGGTTACATCTGACAAGATTGGATCAGCCCTTAACCAATTACAGTTTAGTTGTTCTCCACCAACTGAATTTCAAAACACAACACTTCTTTTGGATGTCATTGCATGATTCAGTCTGGCCTTACTCATTTCCAGAATATTCTCCTGGGGAACGATGAGCTTGGGAGCTGTTGGCTGGCTTGATCCTTCCCATTTTATTTCCCGTCATTGCAGATGATCTATGTCTTAGCCTAGGGTTATCTGACTAGGTCTCCAGTTCTCTGCATACTGCCAGTTGCATTTTTTTCAGGGTTGTGGCTTTTTTTTTCAGGCGCATTTCAGAAAATAGAATGGAATTTGAAAATCTCCAGACCTGGAAAATAATACTGATTTAAGAGAATTAAAACGCAGATGCAAAATTTCTGCTAAGCTTCAACCCTACCATTAACAAACAATCATTCAGAATTATATGTCCTCCAAATCTAACACCCTAAATGTGTGTTTATTCATCCCCCCTTTATTTTTGTGCAAGGCACCATAAACATGAATTCAGCATATATTTAAGATTAGTTTGAGAAAGTCTAGTCAGATTGTATTAAAACTGCAGGAGTCCTGTGCTATTTCACACCTCAGGCATTTTAGCAGGATGATTGACATTTGTTTTTTCTGTTTCCTGTGTCCTGCATATTGTCCATACTTAGTAATGCTTTCAAGGGCGAGGCTACATCATTCCAATAGGGGAGCACTGACAAAGCCTTTTAGTTCTGGCCTGCCGGGTGTCCGTTATTTATTGTTGTCTTTTATTTTTTCATTTTCACTTCAAGTCTGTCTGTATGTAGATGAACACAGACCCCTGCACGTACACTTACACACATTGTGCCTCACTCAATGCATTTCCCCAGGCTTTTAATGATGATGATTATGAAGAAATAAAACTAGCTGGCTTGTCTGGCTTGCATAATGCAACATTTTGGACACAATATGCAAAGCAGGATGTCATATTAGCAAAGCATATCACACCCTATAATGTAATGTTATGAATAATAAAAGTCAAGGCACTGATCAAAATTTTCAGCTGGTAGCAGGCAGTTAAATTCAAACTAATGCCCCCGCAGACTCAATAAATCAGAAAGCAATGACATGAAATAGATGGTACACCCAGCCACTAAAATGACTCCCATCTGTTTATGAATTATCTGTAGGGAGAACTGAGGATTGTAGGACAATCCTCTAGACGCAGGCGTTGTGAGCATGTCCAATAGACTGTTTCATTTATCAGCGGCTGTGCTCAAAGTTGCTTAAAGAAATAGCTTTGCACTGTTAATCACATTTTTTTTGTAGTTGTTGTTCTTGTTGTTGTTGCCAATGCACTTGCCCCGTTACAAACTGCTCTGGTTCCTTTGCAGCCTATTCATCCTAATTAATTAGCCTAGCGATAAACATGCTTGCTCTCATTAACTTGGCCTGTTGTTTCTCTTTCTGGCCTCATTGACGTTTCCTGGCTAATCTGCCTTCGGGCTCGCTCCCACCCTCCCCACCCCCCCTGCCCCCCACCTCTTAACCCCACCCATCCCTGGCCCCAGTAATCCCCTGCCGATGCTTGCATTGACATTTCGTCGCTAATAGAGGCAAAGCAGTCGTTACTATCAATTACAGCCATCTGAGGAGGCTAAGGACTGGGCTAGGATCGTCTCTGGCAGACAAAGCTCTCGCTCTTGACCTTTAATCGTCTTTGCTTTGTTTTATCAGCCACATAAAATAGCAACTACCCTCAGGAGGAGGAGGACGACAGGAGATTTCTGACCACGGCTAGCGCAGCGTCACGCCTGATGCCTTGACGACCGTGACTGGGGAGCGTACGGGTGTCGGCCCTCTTTGGAACCTTCCACAGCTTTATGTGGCATGGGTGTGCAGCATCTCCCTCAAAAGAGAAGTGCGGTGAGCCTGGTGGACCTGCAGATAGTAAATCAGCGAAGCCTTAGATGTGGCATCCTCCTCGGCTCCTCACTGCGAGATGAGACGACTGTTTGGCAGAGATATCCCCCGAGCTTCGGGAGGAAACACGCAAAATTGTCACCGTTTTTTGAAGTGCGGCTCCAACTCAACCTCTGCCGAGCGCTGTTCAAGTGTGAACCCTGTAAACAAAGAATACCTCGGAGAGCCTCCCCGTCGCAGACGTTATCACAAGCAACTGTCAGAGACGTCTTCCGTGCATTGCTGAGCAGGGAGAGCCATCCATGATTTAATTAAAAAACTGCAGACGCGGCGCATGGGCCTGGATGGGAGGAGGGAAGAAAAAAGAAAGGAAAAGAAAAAAGAAAGACATGAGAAACGAGAGGCCCTTGAGAAGCCAGTGAAGTAGCGCTGGCCCAGGCGAAAATGAAGATTTTACCTGTGGGCACGGGCGCGGGCACGATGGGCACACAGCTGCCACTCTCCGATAGCTTGGGTTGGTCATGCCAATCTGGAGCGGAGCTCAGCCCTGCGGGGCAGCCCACAGCCCCTCTCTGGCAGCGCGGCTAATTAAAACCGCTGCAAATGAAAGCATCTTCAGAAAGGCCAGCCTATCCGCACACATACACATCCACCCACACACACACACCCACATACACACTCCCCACCTCTTCAAACACCTCCCAGGCCTATCTGTCCCTCTGCTTCCCTATTACACACACTGAAACACACTCACACACTCCCACTCAGATAGCTGAGCATGGGCAAGAGTCCACTTGGGGAGGTTTTGTGCAGTTCACTTTTAAAATAATAATTACATTTTCTTTTTTTCTTTCGGTCTTTCTATTACTTGAAACTTGTTTTTCCTCCCCTCGTATTTATTGACCTACCACATATTTAAAATTCACTCCTTCTCTCAGATGCCTTCTCTAAATTTTTTCCTGAATTTGCATTAGATCAGTTCCAGATAAATACCATCATGTTGTTTATTTTAAATGCAATACGTACATTTAATTATCGAATAATGCATATTTTACATAAATATATTCTTAGTGATATGTAAATGAAACAATTAATAATACTGAGCTTTGATATTTATTTACATATCTTAAGTGCTGTGAGACCAGTGATCTAATTATAGATAAATTAATTAACAGATAATATCGCAGTCTGCTTCACTGCCACACACTGCGCTTGTGTAACACCTCCACATAACTTTAACTGGACAGATGCTTTTGTGCGACCTCATGCTGTAAAATACAGAAATATGGTGCGACTATATAACCGTAGCTTCTCCCACTAGCAGAGGTGAGTGTTGTTGGTAACAAGGGATCTGTATCAGCCCAACATTATCAGCTGTCTAACAATGGAGGTGAGGCTTGACGGTGCCTCCAGTGGGAGGTTTCAGTCTAAATTACTAGTCAATTGCCAAGTGTTTAAAATTTAAACTCTCATAAAGTGCCCTACATCGAGGCCACTGCATTTTCATTAAATAATAAATGAAGGCGATCAGATCAGTATGTGTTATGGGGCTGGCTGGGTGGAAACTCCCAGGCGGGGCTGGACCCAAGCCCCTATGGCCCAGCTTATGAGAGCCCGTCCCTGAGGTCCCTCAGTGGCCAGAGCAGCCATGATGACACACTCACACACAAGGCCGAAACAGAAGTCTCCACATCAGCCGTGTGTGTGTAATAATAGATAGGTATCACATAGCTTTGATGCAGTGTTTGAGATAGGATTTGGCGAGAATTGTGTCACACACACACCCTCAGATAGGAGCATAATATAGGTATGGATTTGGAAAGTTACCTGCTGTTCTGGGAGTGGGGATTGGCTACCTTTCCTTACCCACAATGCACTTCTGCTGAATTGACCTTTCTGCAGTTGAAGCTTTGTTAACTCTTAGTACACGCTGGACACAGCTTGCGTCAAGCAAATCTGCAAAATTCGCACCCCTTCCTTTCAGTTGAATATATGAAAGTACTTGTTGCCTCCACTTGAATTGCATATCAAAATGAACCACAAGACTTGCCCTTACCGATGTCACTAGATGCTAGTTTATGCAACGAAGTATGTTCAAGCAATCTGCTTTTGAAATGAATAATTTGAACATGAACATTGAACATGAATAATTTAACCACAGTCATAAAGTGCTTCTATCTCCACACCCACTAGTCTTGTTTGAATTACTCATGATGTCCTTATTGCTTGGACATGGAACACATAGGAAAAATAACTTATACTTTGCAATGAAGATAGTCACTCGTTTGTGCAACAAAGCATTCAGAGTAATCATGTTTCTGAAATACAGCAAACAAAGTCATAATCTTTGTGCATTTCTTCACCCATTTTCACACTCCTACATCTTGGTTGAATATGTCACACATATCACATATCATATTAAGGAACCATAATGGAGGCAGAAGGAGTACAGTTGCCGGCCTTCTCATTTTAAACTCAGACTGAGTGCAAGAAAGTAGTTGAAGGAAGTGGGCAGAGGTGTGCATTCATAAACATCATACACCGGAGACGAGAAAAAGTATTTTCTAAATTGGCTAGCAGGTGTCCCGATATTTCTTCGCAGCGGGAGACCTATGGAGTAGAACAGATAAAGAGGTTTCATTCTTTGATTCATTCTGTATCAATGCGCTGGAAACTTTGAATGGTAACTATAACAACCATAGTATATAATGCTTGATTGAAAAGCTGTCGATCGATAGACCATAGAGGCTACTACAATGAGTGTGTAGTCAGACAAGCTAATGAATGAATAAAATAAACGTATTCTCACATTTTCCCAAGAGGTGTAAACACAATGAATTCTGTGATTAAATAACATGTTATTTGGAGAACTAACAAGCTGGCAAGCATAGACTCAGAAACAGCTAGCAGCTAGCAGGCTAAAGGATTTGGGTTTAGCAACAATGGAATCAACTGTAACCAAGCAAACTATCCAACGTTATCCTTTTCCATGACTAAAGACAGTAGCATTACAAACTCTTCTTTTTAGACTGAACCAAATGTTTCCTTTGTGCGCTATACATGCTTACCTAAATACATGTGTGGCAACCAGCGTATAGCCAGGATAACAGCCTTCAAGGTGTCCCATTACGAAAATATTGGACTTGGCGGAGGCAAACAGCTCCATTCCACATCCAGTATTTTTTTATAATGGGACACCTCTGTGGCTGTTTTCCCTTACATATCCCACTGCTACATTCATTCAAATCAGTGTTAAACTGTCCAGAGGTTAGCCTCTATGTGTGTGGATATCCAGGCACCACGCAGGCTTCTCTAATTGGATAACTGGGCCTGCTGTGGTGAACCTCGAGCATGTGGAGCCGAGTTCACCACCTCGCTCCTGTTTGGACCTCTCCGTCAGGTGCCGTACTTCAACCTGACGGTGCCGGCTCGCTCTTCGCCGTTAGCCGCAGTTATGAGAGGAAGTTTAGCGACGCCCCTCTGTCTTTTATTCTGCCTTTATGGGAGTCTTTTTCCTGCCCATAAGCCCTCTCTCGGTGGACGCTGCTGATTATGGCTAATTACGGTGATGGATGGGTGTAATGAGGCTACTCAATCACCGTTTGCTCCCCCCAACTATTCCAACCCCCCCCCCCCCGCATCGTTTTATATTAGCGCCACGGCCAGGGCCACAGGAGCCGTTATCTCTCTGTCCGTCCTTGCGGCGATGACGGCGGCAGCTCATCGTGGGCGATGTGCTCTTAAAGTACTCTGTGAGAAGAAGTTGTGCATGCCAGCCAGTGAGCTCAGAAAGTAGACCAGGCTAAGCTGTCCAATCGGGTCTTCCAAACAAGCCAAGCGGATGTCTAGTGATATGAATCCACAAAGCAGCATCACCACTTTTCATTCAGATCATCACTGGATGCTCTGATGTGCTGTGTGCATGTATGTCAGCAACCTGCTTTGATAGCTAAAGCCATTGATGTGTGGACCAAACGGTGCTGTGCCAAGTGTTGTAAAGTATCCACGAGAGATGAGTTTTTTTTGTTTTTTTCTTCACTCTCTTTTTTCGAATCTAATTGGTTTTTGTGAATATCTAATATTTGGTCGTTAATGTACCATGCAATTAGTGGAATGCAGCAATCGAACATGATATGCCAGAGGGACTTGATAAACATCAACAAAACATTAGTAAACCAATAGCAGTCTTCTGTCTGCCCCTCGCCTAATGTTAACTTAAAGCTTTCATGATGCACACTATGTGTACATCAATCTACTTAACATATTTTGTACTTCTAATTGTACTGGCCTGTGCTTACATAGTAAATACTGTATGTATTTACGGGACGGAGACTGCGTGTAAAAGAAGAAGATTGTGCAAAACTCAATATGCTCTCCAATTATCATGTGTAATAGCCTGTAAAATCCTAATATCTATTCAGCCACTTGGAAAGGCACATGAAATGGCCTGGCCACTTAGCCTAGTTTCTCTGCCCCCTTCCTGCCGATGACAGACTGCCCTGCCTGGAGAACAGAAAGGAATAATACGAGTAATATTTCATTCAAAGGCCCCTGCGTGGATCCTCATTTTTTCTTATTAACTGACTTTCAAACCCCCCCCCATTCTCCCACACCACTCCTCCATCCCTCCCTCTCTCTGTTTTTTCCCCCAATTTAGCTCAAATCCCAATAGTGATTACCTCCAGTGAACCCCCTTGCTTGGGCTCTCTCTCCGTCATTCTCAACCAGGTAGACAGTTAGAAACCAGCACGCTCACCCTTTCATCTGCAGGCTCTTTGGGCGACACAAGCAGGCTCTTCTGTGCTTTTGTGGCCCTGCCTTCAGGGAGCTGTGTCCCTTTCTGGACCTTTCCATTCTTCAGAGCACCTCCTTGACCCAACCCACTTCAGCGTTACCTTGAGAATAAATGTTAAAGAGGCCGTCAAACTCCTCATTCCCATTTCACTCCTCCTCCTTGTAATAAGAGTAGTATAGAGGATCTACAGACAGAAACATTCAGATAGAAGAATAATGATGTAACCGTTTGCTCAGTTGGTGACCAGATTGAACTGTCCACTCTCTCAGTTTTTATTGCTGTCGCTGTCCATTTCTACAGAGTTTGGGGGTGTAAAGCAGGCTCTGGATTAGAACACCAGAAACGTGTGTGTGTGTGTGTGTGTGTGTGTGTGTGTGCATGTTTCTAGTCTTCCACACTGATGTCAGGAAACCTATCACATAATAACACAAGCAGGATGGGAGCCCATGAGGTGTGCTCAGTGGTGCTCAGATGGAGTGGAAATTGGACATGCTGCCCGGTGCCTTCCCTGCAGAAATAGCCCTAGGAGTCTCTCACTCCATCTGTCCTGTGTCTTTGTGTGTGTGTGTGTGTGTGTGTCTGTGTGTGTGTGGGTGTGGGTGTGTGCGTGTGTGTGTGTGTGTGTGTCTCAGATTTTAGTTTATTTTCCTTCTCTCATGTTCTTCCTTGCATTTGGCACACTAATGGCTCAGCAAGGACACCTTTGATTGCCTCAAATGTTTATCTTGACTTAAGTCTTAGATTTGGTTTGTGTATCTTTCTCTCACATCCTGGCATGTGTTTGTGTTCATGTTGTATCCTTGTGGTGTGTGTGTGTGTGTGGATATGTGTGTGATGCTGGAGGAAAGGGTGTGTAGTTGGGTGTGCTCTCGTGCTGTTTTGCCTGCAGCTTCTTCAATAAACCTGTCAAAGACAAACTCATCTTCATCCGCCAGCCTCTCGCTGAGTCAACTGACAATACCTGTCAAAGCATGGCTTTCGTCTGCCACATCAGCGCCTCTGCTCTCCTCTCCTCTCCTCCTCTCTCTACTCTTCTCTCTACTTTACTCTTCCCTCTACTTCCTCTCCTCTCCCCCTCTCTCTCTACTGTTCCCTACTTTCCTCTCCTCTCCTCTCCCCCTCTCTCTACTCTTCCCTCTACTTCCTCTCCTCTCCCCCTCTCTCTCTACTGTTCCCTACTTTCCTCTCCTCTCCTCTCCCCCTCTCTCTACTCTTCCCTCTACTTCCTCTCCTCCCCCTCTATCTCTACTCTTCCATCTACTTTCCTCTCCTCTCCTCTCCTCTCTTCTCCCCGCTCCACCTTCTTTCCTCTGCATGCTGCTTCTCATCTTCCTTGCCTCTGCCTCTGACTCTCTCTCTTCTCTTCCCTCTCCCCTTCTCTCCCCTCCTCTCCACTCCTCACCTGCTTTTTCTTCTTCTCCTGTTCTCCTCTTTTTGCTGTATTCTCCTTTTCTCCTCTCCTCTTCCGTCCCTAACTGTTCTTCCCCTCTTTCTCTTATGGCACCCTTTCCTCTCTTCACCTCTTGTTATCAAGTTCTATCCTCTCATGTCATCTCCCCCTCTCCTATCCTCCTCTCCACCTCTCCTCCTCTCCACCTCTCCCCTCTATCATGTTTCCGTCCTCATGCTGAGGTCTCATAAGGTCTCACCTCTGATGATGTCACCCTCTTCACTAAACCAACGAAGGCTCGCAGGTGTGGAGCTAAAGGCAAGCTGTCATGATTTCTGCACCCGAGCTTCAGTTAGTATCCGAGGCTCTATGGCAGTGTGAGTCTGTGACGTGTATAGAGTCTCTGGTTTAATTCTGCCCACTGAAGCTGATATTGCCAATAAAACTGTTACCCAGTGTCACCCAGAAGAAGTTTATGACATTTTTCCTTAGTGTGCCTACTGGAAGAAATGCAGATAGGGTAGATTTATTACGGTTGCGTGTATGTGTCTGTGCATGCATGTGTATATGCCTGCATGTGTATATGCCTGCATGTATGTCTCTGTGTGTGTGTGTGTGTGTGTGTGTGTGTCTGTGTGTGATGGTGTGTGTGTGTGTGTGTGTGTGTGTGCTGGTGTGTGTGTGTGTGTGTGTGTGTGGAGGAGGGCATACATGGCTGCTGCTGCGGTGCTCAGGGAGCCTGGCAGGGGCCCCTATCTCTGCCAGTTTTACAGCGCTGAGCCGCGCCCTCTCCTGACAGCCTGTGTGTTTTTTTTATCGCCTCCCTCCCATCTGACGAGAAACCAGAGAGAATTTCTCCTCCCCCTCCCCTGAAACGCCGGAGTCAGAATTTATACACCTGCCACCGAGCTCCGAGCTCGTCTGCCATCGCCTCATCTCTCCGCCCGTGTCAGGTTTGAGGCGGGCCGGCAGCACCACGACGGCAGCAGCAGCGGAGCAGAGGTAGTTTGCCGGGGCTGAATCGGCTGCTGTTCTGCGCGGGCCTGATAAGCCGTGACATATTTCCCCTCATGCAGGTCGCAGGCTTGGAGCCGTTACCCTGCCTGGTGTAATTACATCTGCTCCAATGTGTTCCCCCACCCCACCCCCAACCCCTCCTCCCAAACCACAGAAAATGGCAGGCAAATTCAAGTGTGTGTATGAATGTTTGCATGTGTGTGTTGTTGTGTGTGTATCTGTATGTGGGATCGTGGGTGTGTATGCATGTGTTCATGAGAGTGTGTGTAAGATTGGTGTGTGTGTGTGTGTGTGTGTGTGTGTGTGTGTGTGTGTGTGTGAGTGTGTGTGTGTGTGTGTGTGTGTGTGTGTGTGTGTGTGTGTGTGTGTGTGTGTGTGTGTGTGTGTGTGTGTGTAATAACTCACACACATGCATGAGAGCGATTCTTCCAGGAATGATTTCCTCCCACTCTTGAGTACTTGTTATCATTGTGAGAGGAAACACAATTGAATCACTTCTGCTATTTTGGGGCATCTGCAGCACACACTTCACAAGTGAGTTTTTCCGAGTGTGACTTATGTTGCCATTATGAAGCACAGATAAACCGCTCGTTCTGTTCATTTGTTTGCTGGGGAGAAGGGCGCTGATTTCACAGGAGGTTTTCACCTTTCAGCTTAGCCTTTCTGATTCATGTCGGCTTGGGGGAAGGAAAAATTCAATTGTTTTTTCTTTGTCTTCTTTTTTATCTTTGTCCTATCCTTGTGACTGTGTTTTTATGATTGTACGTATGAGTTATGGAGTACGTATGCTGTATGTGTGTGTGAGTGTGACTGTGTGTGTGTGTGTGTGTGTGTGTGTGTAACTGTGTGTTTGTGTGTGTGTGTGTGTGTGTGACTGTGTGTGTGTGTGTGTGTGTGTGTGTGTGTGTTCGTGTGTGTGTGTGTGTGTGTGTGTGTGTGTGTGTGTGTGTGTGTTCGTGTGTATTCTCTTCATTCAGAGCGATGCCCGTCCATTAGTCAGGCCTGTGGTGCAGCTCTCCTCTGTGGGGCTTAGTCACTTCACAGCAGCATCAACAGCAGCGCTGGTGTTGAAAAATCACTGCTGCCGTGGGAGGTGGTGTACCCGCAGGTATAGATGGAGCTTCGTCTCTGAATTAGGAGACCCACAGTCTCCCCTGCTCCTCCTCTGACACACGTGTACACACACACACACACACACACACACACACACACACACACAGACACAGACACAGACACAGACACACACACACACACACACACACACACACACACACACACACACACACACACACACACACACACAGACGGACACACATGAGAACATGCACTTAGGAAGAAGCACACACGAGCACATGCAAACCCACACACTCATTGTAGCATGCCCAGAGCTTCCTGCCTGTCCTTTTAAAGTAAGTTTACATGGCTGCCTGGGGTCTGTTCACTACCTTCTCTTAGCCATTCAAGGCCAGCTGTTGTTTTTTTAGTTTTCATGGCATCTGTTCATACACTGTATCTCTATAAGATGTCCTCTTGAAAACTTGTTTGTTTATTTGATTTGACTTTCTTCCAGGCATGGCATCATCTCAAAAACAGTGGAAAAATGGAAAAGAAAGAAGAAAGAAATCTCCAGAGTGTTGTCTTAAGATGTGTGTGTGTGTGTGTCTTCTGAGCTGCGGTTCTGTGTGTGTGTCTTCGGAGCTGCGGTTCTATGGCCTTGACTCGTCTCGGCTCAGCATCTGTCTCGGATCTCCCTCAGATCACCTCTCCTCTCCATCGTCTTCCACCTCTGTTGTTAACGATTCCATTAGAAACGAAGTTGTTGCCCTCAGCGCCCCCCCCCCCCCCCCCCCCCCCCCTCAGCATCTTCACCTCGTCTTTTATCTCTTTAGCCTCCATCCTCCGTCTATTTGAAACTCCCCTGAAAAGGATGCAGCAAATTGAATAATGGGCCTTCGTCATCCTGAGCGTGAAGCGGGCAGCAGCTCAGACACTGAGCTTCACACTGCACTCATCCTTCCCTTCCGCCCCTCTCCTCCTTTCTCCCTCGGCTTCTAAAGCTCTCTCCCTCTCTCTTCTCCCTCTCTCTCTCTCTCTCTCTCTCTTTCTCTCTCTCTCGCTGTCTTCCTCTCTATCGGTTTCTGTGTCTCTCTCATTCTGTCTCTTCCTTTCTCTCTCTCCCTGTCTCTCTTCCTCTCTCTCTCTTCATCTCTCTCTCTCCCCATCTCTCTCTGCCTGGCCGTGAAGGATCTGTGGCTCAGTTCAGACTCTTTGATCTGTGTGCCAGAACACAGGATGAGAGTGATCTGCTGGCACAACAAGAGCATCCCATTACTGCTGGGCCTGAGTGGAGAGAAGAGAGGAGGAGAGGAGAAACTGTCCCTCAGACAAAGGACACCCTCTTTTCTCTCTCTCCCTCTCTCTCTCTCTCTCTCTCTCTCTGTTTCTTCTTCTTGTGCTGTCTCCCAGTCATTCTCTCATCTCTCTATTTTTCTTGCATTTTTAAAGTGTCTCCTGTAGCTGACGTTTTCCGTTTTACCTTCTGAAAACAGACAAAAGCAATTTATCTTCTGTCCAATGGCGATACATTTGCTAAATGAATTTCTTGTGCAAATAGTTTGTCGGGGAAGGCAAAGTGTGATTTATCAGAATGGCATGGCTGTCCAATTATCCCATGAATAACGTACAACACACCTCCACCATCCTCCTCCTCACACCCCCGTCAGCCCCCCCCCCCCCCCGACCCACACATACACGCAGAAAGAGAGAGAGAGAGACTAAAAAGATTGATGGTTTGCTACTTTACATTTTAAACATGGGAAACACGCATAGCCCTAGGGGCTTAGTTGAGGTGTTTTGAAGTGCACACATTTAGCTCATGGCATGTGATAATGAACCATGTCCCTATATCCAGTATTATTATTGTGTGTGTGCGTCAGCGTAAGTCCATATTTGTTTGTGCGTGTGTGTGTGTGTGTGTGTGTGTGTGTGTGTGTGTGTGTGTGTCATCCTCATTCTTGTCCTACAAAGCATGAAAGACAATCGCCAGCGTGATCAATCCTCTCCTCCATAGTCATCAGTTGTATGATGAAGGGGCTGATTGCGCTGATGATGGTGAATCGCTGCCCTATCAATCTGCCGCTGTCCATGGTCCTGTCGCGTAATCAAATCCCTTTGTCAGGTCCACCCATGTTCAGCACAGATGACAAGAGAGATTACTGCAGGCATCACAGGCACACTGAGGCAGAGAGGGACAGGTAAACCGAGAGAAAGGAGAAGAAGAGATGAGAGAAGAGAAGAGAAGAGATGGAAACAGGAGAGGAAGGAAGAGATGTAGGAGATTTGTCTGGCTCATTTGAATTGCTGTGAATATGAAGCCAAGCCAGTGTGTGTATTTACAGGAACAGTGGACGGGAAGCAATAGATTAGTTTCACAGGCACATGTTTCTGATGGCTAAACACATCTGTCTCTAAAATCCCTCAGTGCCCAACCAACGGGCAGGCTATATCTGGCTACACATACCAGCAGGTGTTCAAGGCAGTATTTCTGTCTCTGGCCCTCTCTCTCTCTCTCTCTCTCTCTCTCTCTCTCTCTCTCTCTCTCTCTCTCTCTCTTTTAGTCCTTCTCTTGCTCTGTTTGTTTCTCTTGTCTCATTCTTTCTCTTTGTCTATTTCTCTGTCTTTGTCTCTTTTCTCTGTGTGTGTGTGTGTGTGTTTCTCTCTCCCACTGTCACTCTGTCTTTCTACCTCTGCCTGTTATGCTCTCCATCTCTCTCCCTGTGTGTGGTGGCAGCTCTGGCCTAGTTCTTCCTGTGTGTGTGTGTGTGTGTGTGTGTGTGTGTGTGTGTGTGTGTGTGTGTGTGTGTGTGTGTGTGTGTGTGTGTGTGTGTGTGTGTGTGTGTGTGTGTGTGTGTGTGTCAGTACTGTGTAATCCAGCTCTTTATTTAGCAGTTTCACCTTTAAAACTGGAGCAGGTTCCAGGGAGTCTCCCCACTTACCTCACCCAGTCCCTCTCCCCGATGTCCCAGCAGGCCCTTCACCACGCTGGGTGTTAGCCTAGACACACACACACACACACTCACACGCATGCACAGACACACTCTCACTCACACGCATGCACAGACACACACACACAGTCACTCACACACATGCACAGACACACACGCCGGCACCCAGTCTTATGTACACTCTGACTCACGCACACACAAAACTGGCTGCTCTGTTGAAAATAGCTCAGTTAGACATGTGCCTGTTTTCTGGGTGTCATGCTAAAAGCCCTACCCCTTGTCCTGAGAGAACATTCTTCTCCTTATGAAAAAGAAAAACTCCTATAGCAACTCTTCCAAACACACTGCACTCCAAATATCTTAGCACTACCGTCAGCATCACATAACACAGTCTCACAAACTTGTAACTGGGTTTTGCCAGTCCAGGAGCACATTGATCTCCCCCATAGATGTATGAAGACCAGCACTTCTTGGTCTGTCTTCTCCATCACCACACCATCCTATGGCAGTGCTGTGGACCCAGCCTGTGTGGAATGTGCTATTCCTTGAGAGCAGAGCGAGGCTTCCACCACCCCATCAACCAGAAGCCTGCTTCCCAATCACGCCAATGCTTACCACTGCAGGATTCCTGCATTAATAGGAGCATTGTCTAATGGGGTCACTCTTTCAATTAAGATAATGATTCTGACTGTAATAGCAGAAATCTGCCTTTAATCTTGCTGATGTCTTGCGGGACGACGCTCTCTCTTTCTCTCTCTCTCTGTCTCGCTCTCTCTGCGTGCTGAAAATACTTCTTTTCATCTTTGCTCTGACCATTTGTACGTTCCCCCCAAGTGAATTGAGCTTTTTCTATCTGTATGTTGAGGTGTCTGTTTTGCGTAAAAAGATTGCAATTGGGTTTGTATACTGTGTGTGTGTGTGTGTGTGTATGTGTGTATATATGTGTGTGTGTGTGTGTGTGTGTGTGTGTGTGTGTGTGTGTGTGTGTGTGTGTGTGTGTGTGTGTGTGTGAAAGAGAGAGACCTTGTAAATTGTGAGTGCTGCAGTCAGTGTGTGAGTTAGTATGTGTGTAAATATGTGCTTGCTTGTGTGTGTGTGTGTGTGTGTGTGTGTGTGTGTGTGTGTGTGTGACTAACCGTGTGCTGCTGGATTAGAGGATTAGAGGCAGCTGCTCTGCTCTCTGAATGGGACTGTTTCAGCTCCTCCTGACCAGCAGCCCTCATGACGCACTTCTGACCTCTCCCCTCTCAGACACACGCACACTGGGCCCATTCTCTACACAAGTCCATTCCAGTCCAGTTTAGTCCTTTCCTCTGCTCCTTTCTCTTCCCTCTCTTTTCTCTCCCTCTCCTCTCCTCTCCTCTCCTCTCCTCTCCTCTCCTCTCCCCTCTCTGATGGCCCAAACCTTGGGACACTGGGCCATTGTCCGAGTCCAGTCTTCTCCAGTTCAGTCCTCTCCTGTCCTTCTCTTCTCTTCTACTGTCCTCTCCCTTTCTTCCCAGTTCCTGTACCTGCCACCCTTCTGTAATCTTGTCTTCTCATCTATTTCTTATCTTGTCTTGTCTTCTCCGCTCCTCTCCTCGCCTCTTCCCTCCTTTCTTTTCTTCTCCTCTCCCCTCCCCTCCTCTCCTCTCCACGCCTCATCCCTCCTCTCTTCTCTTCTCTTCTCTTCTCTTCTTCTCTCCTCTCCTCTCCTCTCCTCTCTCACTCTATGCATTCGTCTCTGTACTGTAGTTAAGGCGGGTGTGAGCCTGTGTGCTGAGCTCTCCCGCTCTGGCGTTTGTGTTTGGAGGGTCAAAGTGTATAGAGTGAGGTGGAGACTCATCTGCCTCGACTGCGTCTCATTTCACAGCAGTCAGCAGCTATGGCTCCAGGACTCCAGTCATGTGCCGGCTTTCATTACAGCACAGTGGCCAACACAGCTGAGCTAGAGTGGCACCAGGTGGCGTCTGGAGGAGGTGAGAGAGTGGAGAGAGAGAGAGAGAGAGAGAGAGAGAGAGAGAGAGAGAGAGAGTGAGGGGGAGAGAGGGGAAGTCTGCAGCAGGCGTTCTTCACACTGGATTAGGCTTTAAGATGGAGCGTGTTGACGTTAGAGTATCCAAACACCATTCAGAAATGAGCTCAAGGAACACCAGGTGGCAATTGGGGGGAAAGAGAAAAATACAGAAATAAGGCCACGCTGAGGGACTTTATTAGATGATATTGTGTGTAGAATCCACTTTCCCCCTCAAACACACACACACACAAACATGCACTCACCCCTTCACCCACACACACACACACACACACACGCGCGCAGACACACGCACACACACCTTCACACGCACACATACACACACACACACACACACCTCCCCTGCATCTCCGCTGTGTGTGCCTGGCCGGTGGTGTACCCATACACCATTCATAAAAGAGTGACAGTAACCCCAGCCAGGTGCCCTTTGGAGGGAAAGACACCGAAATTGAGAAATTAGTCTTTGTCAGGGCACTTTATGGGATGGAAAATGCAGGTCGGCGGGGTTGTTCAGCACCTCACCACCCCAGGAGCCACAGTCCACCCTCCTCACTCCCTCCCCCCAGTCGGACTGGAAGGCCTGGAGGCTCCTGTGATGGCTCCTGTGATGG
>NC_045165.1:16818761-16826261 GCF_900700415.2 Clupea harengus
ATTCCGCCGCTTTGTCTCTGCGCTGGTCTTTCGACCATAATTTAGTTTTGTAGAGCGACTCTTGTGGCCTGGACTATGAATTGGCCTTAACACACTGTGTCCATATCTGACCTGTCCGAGAGTAATGCTGTGCTGAACACCCCTGTGTGAAATCCTGGGGCGTGAGGATCACAAAGCTGGAGGAAACGCTCTATACTGGGATTCTCATGCCACAGCCAAGAATGTGTTATTGTACACCTCTCTCATGTGACTCTTAAACGTGTGTGTGTGTGTGTGTGTGTGTGTGTGTGTGTGTGTGTGTGATTGACTGGCACACTCAGAGGTCAATGATTACTGCAAAAATAAACCGCTGAGTTTAGATAAAAGGCTGACACCCCAGAGGTGTTACTCTGACAAAGACACACACACACACACACACACACACACACACACACACACACACACACACACACACACGTACACATGTACGTGCACAAACAACAAACTACACATGTGTGCAAGCAGACCCATACATGTGTATACCCAGACCACACACACACACACACACACACACACACACACACACACACACACACACACACACACGCAGAAAGTCTCTATGGTTCGACTGGAGCCAGGAGTGTGATTTTCAAAGCGCAGGCCTTTTAACTGGCGCCCAGTGAGGGGAGCTGGGCATTGGGCCGATTTGGGTCGACTCTCAGTAAGGGATGGGACAGCGAGCAGAACAGCCAACACTGGGCCACACACACACAGGTCCATACACACACACAGACACACAAGCACACACAGATGCACCCATACAGATTTACCAAGCACACACACACACACACACACACACACACACACACACACACAAATAAACATTGAGGGAGTCCAGAGACAATCTGTACCCATAGCTGAGTAGAACTAAGATCAGACTCCTTAGGGACAAACAATTGTGTGTGTATGTGTGTGTGTGTGTGTGTGTGTGTGTGTGTGTGTTTCAAATTGTGAGTCTACTCTGCGTACTGTTTTGGTTTTGTGTGTTTTTTTCTCATATTTTTTCCCATTCCTGTTTTCATAGTTTTAATGACTAATTGATTTCATCTTAGAGAGTCTGATTGCAGACTAGCCATGCATTCAGCTGTATTACAACACCTTGAAGCAGAGCGGATCAATGTACATTCCCCCGATTTGTAAATGATTTCCCCCCAACATATGCACATTGTTTATTGATTGACAAATCATAAATACAGTCCAGTAATATCTCTGTGCGGTAATAAAGAATCATGCTGTTTCACATCCATGCTGTTGTCGCCCACACACACACACTCACACACACACACACACACACCAGATGTAATGCCTATCATTTAGACTTTGTTTGCCAGCTCCTGTCATTTCCCTTGCAAGGCGAGCAGCTGGAGATGATTGGCTCGTTATGAAAGCACACACCTAGCTGTGGTAATGGAATTTTAAATGGCCTTCGCTTTATTAGTTAAAAAAAAAAACAGAAAGTAAAAGTTTTCCTAGCCAGGCGGCCGAAGCCAGTGGTCCATGTCCCTGTTGTCGATTAATTACATTTGAATGCTGTGGGGAGGAGAGACGGAGCGAGGGGAGGAATAATAAAAAAAAAGAAAAAGAGTAAATCCGTTGTGGTATGAAAGGCAGAAAAGTTTCCGCAGCTAATGCTGCCCTGGTCCTTATCAGCCGTGTGTGTGTGTGTGTGTGTGTGTGTGTGTGTGTGTGTGTGTGTGGCGGTGGGCTATCGGACCACATGAATATTGATGACGACTCCAGGTGACCCGGGGAGAATATGCAATCCACCAAGCTCCCCGCACAGGAAGGCAGCCTCTGTCCGATAGCCTCCACGCCCTCAGCACAGAGGGCTGAAAAATCATCACACACACAAAACCCTCCCTCTCTCCTCTAGTCCAGTTTACCTCCGACAAAAGCTGAAGTGAAGTCCAGGCATGGAAACTCCAATGAGGAGTTGAATGAGGTGCCTGCAGTGGACTTTACAGTAAATAATTGTCAAGGATGGATGGATGGATACGCCCAGGGAGGGCCTGGTGCTCAGACCCTAAGCCTAAAGCATAAATCATGCCATTCTACATGGAGGCTAGAACTCACTCCAATATAAATTCATATTTTGTACTTTGTACTTTTTGAGATCCTCAACAGCAACAAAGTTTTATTTGATGTGAAAGCATAAAAAAGCATAAAAAAGACTAACACACTACAAACATCTCAACCTGGTAGGCCTTCGTCAGGGTGGTAGGTGCACCTCTCCTCTCCCCTCCTTTCCTCCCCTCTCTTCTCTTCTCCGATTTTTCTCTCTTCTCCCCTCCGTTCCTGCAGCTCTTAGTTTATTTGAAGTTGATTCTTCTCCTCCCTTCATCAGGCCTGCTCGGATCAGCCCTAACATTTGCTCACGAGGCTGAAAATGAAGCGTTCATTAGCGAGAGATCCGGGGCTTAGGCCGACTGGCAGCAGAGGAAGAGAGGGATGGAGGGAACACCTCGTTGTCTTTGTGGCACTTCTGGACGGATGTTTATGTCTGCAGTTTAACAAATACAATTGCAAAAAAAAATCGGTAAAATGTCAGGCCTCGCTCGTGACATTTGGAACGGGCAAAAATCCAACGCGCTTCCCTCTCGCTGTCAGAGGCGAATGGGTAATGCAGATGAATAAATAATCGGTGCCTTCCCAAGTGGTTCTGACGCAAATACACCCCCTGCGAAACGCCCCCCCCCAATTGCCCCCCATCCCCAGCGCTGAGGAGAGGCTTCTCTTTGGGGGGGGGGGGTGATCGGGGGGGGGGGGGGGGGGGGGTTCCTCCTGCATGCCAGCGGGGAGCGATGAATAATTTAATGCTCTCCCGCTGCCCCAAATGTCACACCTCGGAAAATTGTTTGCCGTTAGCGCTAATTAGAATTTCATTGTTTGTGATGTATGTTTAAGCGCTTGCACCTGTCGCCAGGCAGGCGCGTCAGTGTGGTGTCCCCTCTGGGGACCGGGTGCTGTTTGAAGGGTCCACCGCTGTGTGTGTATGTGTGTGTGTGTGTATGAGTGTGTCCAGTGAGTGAGTGTGGATGACTGTGTGTAACATGTGGTGAACTAGATATGGACAGAGAGTTAACCAAAATAGAATTTGTTGAGCACTTTGAGAGCACTGTCACCCCACATCTCACAGCCAGTGTGTGTGTCTGTGTGTGTGTATTTGTGTGTGTGTGTGTGGGGGATATTGTTTGTGTGTCTGTTTGTGTGTCTGTGTATCCCCATGGGTGTCCCCATTTGTATTGAATGTAAGGTGATGTGAGGTGGAGGGCCTCAGGTGATGAGTCTGGCACACCTGAATGGTGATTGTAAGTGCAAGACTGTAACATCAACCCTGTCTGGCAGGTTTAGTGATTCATCCAAGATCCAAGATACTGTATCTGAACATTTCAAAAAGCCCGTAGAGATGAGTGCATGAAAGTTGATTTCAGTAACCAATAACACGCTAAGTAGGTCTAATGTCCAACAAGGGAACTCCAAGGAAACACCTAGATTTCCTTGAGCAATAAGTTGCAAATAATAACCTCAAACAATATTAAGTAGCCAGTTTACTATATTCAAAGGCAATTCAATCTTAACAACATTAACTACATAACGTTTGCTTGCGGTAGCTAACGACTGGGAAAAACCTATTCTCTTACCTTGCTAGCCTAGCTAGCCTAGCTAGCTCGTTCACATGCAAGTGCCTTAGCAGGTGTTGCTGCTGATGTCCTGTGCTTTCTAGTTTCCCACAGGGTCAAAACAAATCCAGGAGACTAACTACTGTAATCAAACTATAGCTAAAAAAACAGTTTATGGTAATCAGTACAACAGCAGTTTTGCGAGAAGACACCAATCCAGATTTATTTTAAACGTCAGAGAGCTTGAATATTAGGGAATCACAACACCAGCTTTTATTTGGTAAACAGAAGTGTAGATAGCCTATATAAAGATCAGTACTGTACAAAGATTGATTTTTAACTTGGAGATATTAATGTTTAGTCTAAATGGTTCTCATATCATCTGACTACATTGGGCCCAGGCTAATAGGCTTATTAGGCTAACCTTAATATGCCATCTTCAGGTTTCATTGTTATGTTAATATGCATGGCAGAGTACTAGAAATATTTTTCCATATAATTATGACATTTATTTGAGTTTTAAAAAGTTAGGGGGGACTGGCCTCTCATGTATGGCAAAGATATATGTGTTTATTTCCATATAGAGTGGAGAAGTGAGGTAATTCACAAGTGGTCTCTGGAGACGCATGTGGAGACGCATTCTAATGACAGTCTCTAAAACTCTGTCAGACCTGCTCAAGTGACTCAACTTCCCCTCTACTCCACTCCACACACATACACACACACACACACACACACACACACACACACACACACACACACACACACACACACACACACACACACACATTGTCATGCACATGTAATGCCTCCTGATGTGTTGCCTCACTGAGTACTGGCTCCCTGAGTACAATAGCACATGTCTGCATGAGTACAGCTTGTAATGTGCTGTCAGAGACCCCTTTCATGTTCCCACGTCACAAAACCTTTTAACACCCCCCTGTGCACACACACTCACACACACACACATTCAGGGCCCCTCCACACGGAACCTGGATTGCCTGAATCAGGAAAGAAATGTTGTCGGATCGGCCTCTCGTCCACACGAACCCGGCGGATTGGGTCACTGAATCGGCAACCTTTTGAATTCGGTCTCCAGAGTGGGTAGATTCGAACACGCCAGCGGATCCGTGTTCGTGTGGACGCCCTATCCGCACACTTTCTAACCCGATGACGTAATTGCCCCACGTGAACGCCCCACGCCCCGCCTCGCAACCTCAGCCTGAACCCTTATTAACACTGCTGCGTCACTTCATAACAGCAACAACATAAACTAAATCGATGTTGTTAAGAAGCTGGTTAGGAAAGGGATGACATTAACAAGCAACAGCAAACTGGTTCCATTGTACTGACACTATTTTGGTGTCGTCCGTGTGAGGATGGTTCCATTGTACTGACACTATTTTGGTGTCGTCCGTGTGAGGATGGTTCCATTGTACTGACACTATTTTGGTGTCGTCCGTGTGAGGATGGTTCCATTGTACTGACACTATTTTGGTGTCGTCCGTGTGAGGATGGTTCCATTGTACTGACACTATTTTGGTGTCGTCCGTGTGAGGATGGTTCCATTGTACTGACACTATTTTGCTACCCCTGTGCTACAGAGCCACTGTACAGGGCATTTTCATGGAGCTGAAGTTACCGGAACTATGTAAGCTCTCAGATCTGCCCCAGACACACACACACACACACACACACACACACACACACACACACACACACACACACACACACACACACACACACACACTGTCTTCCTTCCTCTATGTCCCCTTCGTCTCACTCTCTTTCTGTCTCTCCTCCCAGACATTTGTATTTCCTTTCTATGCTTTCAGAGCCTATATTTCTCTTCCTCTCTCTCTCTGTCTCTCTCGCTTTCTGTATCATGTCTCTCCTCCCAGCTCTTTGTGTTTCCCTCTTATGCTTTCAAATCCGACATTTCTCTTCCTGTGTGCGTCTCTCTCTCTCTTCCTCCGTCTGTGCGCGTCTCTCTGCCCTCCCCTTCCCTTTCTTCCTCGATCAGCGGGAGATGGAGTAAAGTGCAGCTGTCGGCCAAATTGCCCTCTGATTGGCTCTTACTTAGTCCCTTCTCCCTCGCCGCGTCTCAACTCTCTGATTGCAGCCGACCATTTAGAGTCAGAGCTCGGCTCCACCATTGATTCAAGGTGGAAGGCGAGGGGAGACGTGGACGTGAGTGTGGTGTGTGTGTGTGTGTGTGTGTGTGAGTGTGTGTGTGTGTGTGTGTGATTGTGTTTGTGTGTGCGATGTGTGTGCCTGTGTGTGTGTGGGATGCGTATGTGTCTGTCTGTGTGTGAGTGTGTGCGGCGTGTATGTGGGTGGGTGGGTGGCTGATTTGGGGGTTGGGGGGGTGGATGTCTTAGAGGCTGGGTGATGGTGAGTGCTTGTGCATACCTGAGCCTTGATTTGCTTTAATATATAGGGGATTATTCTTATCACTTAGGCGTAAGTGCTGCAGGATGGAGGGACTGAGAATTGCTTATTCCCAATCAGGCGTCTTGTCTGGGGGGGGTGGGGGTGGGGGGGGATGAAGAGCAGCTCACTGAGGAAGAGCAGCCATTTTGCTATAGGAAGCAGTCAACTCTGGACAAGATAGGTGGATCTGCTGGAACCACGCCAGAGCAGGGCCGGGTCCACGCCAGAGCAGCCGCATCAGTCTGGACGACCGGTTGTTTGCCCTCTGACCTCTCACCCCTGCCCTCTGTGTGTTCTCCTCTTTGCCCTCTCAGATGCGCTGAACACGAGGAACCGCCAGGTGATCTGCACCACGCTGAAGGTCCTGCAGCACCTGGTGGTGTCAGGGGACATGGTGGGCGAGGCGCTGGTGCCCTACTACAGGCAGATCCTCCCCATCCTCAACATCTTCAAGAACATGAACAGTGAGTACTGAACCAACACACGTGGAGAAACATGTGCATCCTTTAAACCATCAACCAAAGACATGCATCACGCATAAAGTGCAGTCAATCGGTAAAAGAGAAAAAATATATATATTCAATTAATTCACATTACACATGAAAATACATGAAATATTATTAAACATGAAATAATTATGCTCTAACAGAAATAATAACAAAACCCAGGCCGCTGTTAATTGCGTCAAATGTTTTTTTACACATTAGATGCGTCAAATTAAAAACATGTTCTTCTTCAAGAACATGGACTGCAAGTATGAATCAAAGAATGTCTTCAAAAACACGTGCAATGAGTTGTGCTCGTGTACCAACACACACATAAACATTTACATCTGTGAAACATAACCCACAAATATGCATCACGCAACACCGCAAGAAGTATGAATCAATGAACATCTTCAAGAACATGAACTGTGAATAAAGCCACATCACACCACACATGCTGCTAACATCCATAAAACATGAACCTCAGGCACGCATCACACAGCATCTTCAATGACATGAGCAGATAGTCACACCAAACATGCAGAAACATCTGTGTGAACTTGTACAGCAAGTATGCATTACACAACATCTCCAGTCATCCCCACTAAGTCACAACAAGCTAAGATCTCTCTGCACATTCCCCCGCACCCTCACCGCTGTGTTTAGGGGGAGGTCCCGTGGTGCAGTAAAGCATCCACATTCACAGGACCCTGCCAGTAATATCTTTAAAGAGTGTGATCAGCAGTAAGCCTATTTCATGCTAATTCTCCCCTAAACATATTCAGATTCATAAACATTATGTGTTTCGCTACATGAACTAGTGCTGTGTACACCAACACCATCTTGAGTTGCATGAGACGTAGGTGGGCATCACATTACACCTGCTTGAACACCTTTCAAAGCAGGAACATTAAGTTTGTATC
>NC_045165.1:16833761-16836261 GCF_900700415.2 Clupea harengus
AGAATTTCCCCTCCGGATAGGCCCGCTGCCTCCGCTCATTCCCATTGTCAGCAGGGCTGCGACCGCCAGCCAATCAGAGTGCAGCGCCAGCCCCTGGGCGGCCAGCCACGCGGCGCCTCCAATTTAAAGGTCACCTGATAAGGCAACGAGCTCATGCATAATCTCAGCTACTCAGGCGGCCTCGCGTCTCCACACACACACACACACACACACACACACACACACACACACACACACACACACATCTGTCTGTAGCTCTCTACCTATCTCTCCTGTGCTCTCCTTCTGTCTCCTCTCTCTTTCTCTCTATGTCTCTCGCTCCCTCTGTTCTACTCTACCTATCTCTCCCTCCAGCTCTTCCTCTTGTCCTGTCTCTGCTGTTCTGCTAAGCACAGACACACGCTGTCATTCATGCACACAATCTCCCTCTTCCAGTCTAAGAAATACACACAAATCCTCTCTCTATTTTCTCCTCTCTCCCTGTGTCACTGATTTTTTTCTCTCTCTCCTCCCACTCTGCAGACACATTTCATCTCTCTCTCTCTCTCTCTCTCTCTCTCTCTCTCTCTCTCTCTCTCTCTGTCTTTCTGTCTCTCTCTCTCTCCTCCCACTCTGCAGACACATTTCATCTCTCTCTCTCTCTCTCTCTCTCTCTCTCTGCTGTCTGTGATGCCTTTTCCACTGTCTCATGCTGCCTCTCCTCCCTTCTCTCTGTTATCCCTCCTATTGTGTATCTGGATGTGGGTCTTTGTACAGGTGCTAAGTGTGTGTTTCTTTGTATGAGTGTGCCTTTTGTGACTGTAAATGTGTGTACTAATGTGTGTGTGTGTGTGTGTATGTGTGTGTGTGTGTGTGTATGCGGTGCAGAAAGTGTTCCTGTGCTGTAAGGCTGGCTCACTGCAAAGCTCCATAGTTTCTCAGCTCTCACCTCTACATGAACACAGCTGGCCCTGTGTAAAGGCATCCCAAAGTTCAAAGGTCACAACAGTGGCATCACCCCCCCCCCCCACACACACACACACACACCCTTCACCCAGTCACACTTTCAAGTCCACAGTCACATGGCAGGTTCAGCACTCTTTCCTAGTGTAATCTCTCTGTGTTTCCCTTAATCCAATGAGCACTTTGCCACTTAATTGGATGAGTTATTAGAGCTCCTAATTAATTCAGTTCTCAATGAGATTAACTCCCTCTCTAATTGATGAATTAGGGGGAATTTTGTGTGATTTGCAGTGTTTCTGGTCACCCGCGGTCCACATTTTTCTCTGTAACCTTATCAGTGTGTCTTAGTTACTTTGAACATGAGTAAGCCACAGGAACAATAGATCCCTGGAGCTGACTGATATGTGTGTGTGTGTGTGTGTTTGTGCTTGCACGCTTGTGGATGTGTGGCTGTCTTCTTGTTAAATTTGCTGGTGTTTGTATGGGTCTGTGGTTGTTCCATCATGCATGTTTTGGGTGTGCTTGCACACACACGCAAACACATACACACACACACACACACACACACACACACACACACACACACACTGTCATAGTCATCCCCGTAGTCAGCTGAAGAGGAGGCTCATCTGAATGCTGACAGATTCCTAAATCTCTGTACTCCTCCACACGCCGTTCATCTATTCTGTCACATGGAGATGAAACGCATCCTTCAGTGCAGGATTACCACAAGATTGCAATGCCAAGACAGTCACTCCTTACACTTCCAAACACCAGTCCCTTTAACACTGTAATGAATAGCAAGAAAAGAAAACATGTCCTACTTCCTTTCAAGTATTTCTCTTTCTTCATGGGAAAGGGTGTCGTAGTGGCGTTTACCATGGAGGATTTCCTAACGGAGAAGAGCAGAGCGCACCTCAGCTGGGACCACACACACTCACACACACACACACACACACACACACACACACACACATGCACACACACACATACAGTTCCGCCTTTCCTTGTCTGCTTTTATCCCTCTGCTCAGGTGACACTGTTTCATCACATTTTGATTTTTTCACTTTTTTTCTTTTCTTCTTTTCTTCTTTTCTTCCATGTGGATTCCTCCCGGAGTGTTTGATTTCTCTCCTCATCTGGCTTTTTGTCTTAGTTCTTCTTTTGTTCTTGTTTTCTGTTTTACTTTTCTAATGGC
Organism: Clupea harengus; assembly: GCF_900700415.2. Lineage (NCBI taxonomy): Eukaryota > Metazoa > Chordata > Actinopteri > Clupeiformes > Clupeidae > Clupea > Clupea harengus. Next base: position 16,835,902 of record NC_045165.1, read on the forward strand.
CTACTTCACCAGAACTCCAGGATGCGTGTGGTGTTTGTGTGTGTGTGTGTGTGTGTGTGCGCACACACTAAACTGGTTCGATCAAGCTTATGACCTAGTAGTGCGTGCAGCTCTGATGATGGTTAAACTGTGTGTGTATGTGTGTGTTTGTGCGTGTGTCTGTGTGTGCGTGTGTCTGTGTGTGTGTGTGTGTGTGTGTGTTTGTGTGTGTGTGTGTGTGTGTGTGTGTGTGTGTGTGTGTGTGTGTGTGTGTTAATGCGTATTATATATCAATAAGTAAGCGATTTTGCTTTATGTGTGCATGTGTTTTTTACTTGAAATATTGTCCCAGCATCTGTGTTAGTGTGTGTCTGTGAATGT
>NC_045165.1:16851261-16871261 GCF_900700415.2 Clupea harengus
ACAGGGTGTACATTTTTTGTGGCTTTCTTTCATTTCTTGTTTTGCAAGCATGGTGAGAGATTTTCACACCAGTTGAAAAGCGCTCTTTGTAGTTACAGTGTGACAAAATACACACACGCACACACACAGACACACACACACATTTACTTGGCTGCACATACACACGAACATACATATACTCACATTTCTCTTCACTCTGGCACTGAAGATCTAAAGATTTGACAGGTGAGAGGGAGAGGTATTCTATTACTTTCCCCTGAGAACCAGTGTGCACACACACACACACACACACACACAGACAGAACATTGTTGTGCTAACGGATTAGATTTGAGTGCGTGTGTGTATCGGGAGTGTGATGAAACGGAGGAGAGGCAGATGGGGCGCTTGAGTGGAACATGAGACACAGGAACTGGAAGCGTGCCACCTACAGCCTCCCTCCCACTCCCATCACATCCCCTGCCCACACACCCTCTATTACCCCACCCCACCGCCCACACACACACACACACACACACACACACACACACACACACACACACACACACACACAAACATTCCAATTTTCCCACAATCTCTCGCATGCCTCCCACAATTCCAGAGCCATTCCTATCATTTCCACGCCCATATTCCATCTGCCTCCCCCACCTTCAGAGTCATCGTCTCATTTTTTCATGAACATGAGATAGTTTGGCCTTGAAAAAGAATAAACACACACACACACAAACAAACACACAGATACATATACACACACACACACACTCACACCCACACACACACTCACACACACACAGTGATTAACATTCTGGAGTACAGTCCTGTTGATACAGCTGTTGCAGCACATAATAAATGGATCTCCCAGCCTCTCCCGCGCTTGCACTGCAACTTTCCCTAGAACTAATCAGGCTGGTATTTCTGTAGAGGCCGAGGCTTCAGCTGGCCCTGCTGCACTGCTTTGGAGTACTGGAGCTGTCATACACACGCACTCACATACACACACGCACACACACACACACACATGCTCACACACACACACACACATGCTCACACACACACATGCTCACACAAACATACACATATACATACACACATACACACACACACATGCTCACACACACACACACACACACACACACACACATGCTCACACAAACCTACACATATACATACACACATACACACACACACATGCTCACACACACACACACACTCACACTTACTCTGACACTCATGACTGTTCACTACATCAGTTTACTACATGCAGTTGTAGTTAGATACTGTAGTTTTTGTGTTGTCAGGTTTGCCAGTCTGTTGTGATGTGAAATAACTGTGCATACACTGATTTCATACACTCCCTGACCCCCAGGGACCTTGAAAGAATGATGGAGAAAGATGGGAGACTTGGGCTGTGTGACATTTCCTTACTCCTCCTTGTCTGCTCTTTCATGAAAACATGTTTGTTTGGGCTTCATTTTACTGTCGTCATTGTTGTTATTGTTTTCTTCATTTCTTACTGCTCTAGGTCGCTCGTCCTTGTCCTAACCAATGAAAAATGTGCTAATCCTTTTCTTCCGGTGAAAGGGGAAAAGTTAGTCAAAAGTATGTTAGCCCCTTATGAATCTCTCGCTATCATCAATATGCACAATGTGTTTTTGTAATGTGCGCTGTCTTGCACTGCTCCCGGGCTAATTTTCTTACAAGTGCTACCCTAAAGGAGTAAGCTGCTTTTGACCTGATAAGCTCATTAAAATTCCCTGCTAATTACTAGAGGCCCCGTTAGGCAGTAACGAGACTGGAGCTGGAGGGACCTGGTGAGGCAGAACCTAGCTGCTGGTCTCGTCAGTGACAGACAGACAGTCAGGGAGGGAGGGAGGGAGGGACGGAGAGAGACAGAGGAAGAGAGCGAAGGAGAGAAAGAGGGAAGAGACAAAGAAAGAGAGAGGGAGGAAGACGAAAAAAGAGTGGGGGGAGCAGAAACGGCAAGAAAGAGAGAGAGGCTTGCTTTGTCATTTACTGGGAAAGTAGGAAGGAGGAGGAGAGAGTGTGGCAGAGGGAGATTCAGAGTGCAGAGTGAAAGAAGGAGAAAACAGATGACAGAGAGATAGATGGAGGGAGGAAGGGAGGGGGGAACAGGGATGGTAAATTACGGTGCCACCTCTCAGCGCTTTTTCTGCCATGTCGGGGCTAAACTAAGGGCAGCAGGGAGTGAGGCCTGAATCTCTGTGACAACCAATCCCTCAGCCTCCCGTACACGTACCCAGCACACACACACACACACACACACACACACACACACACACACACACACACACACACACACTCACACACACACACACACACAGGCGGCACCCCACCATGCCAAGACTGACGTGTGTTGTGCATCGTTGGCCCGATTGGACTTGCGGCAGCCGCAGAAAATTTATAACGGGGTCTGAGAAAAACACTCCTCCTGTTCCTGCTCACAAGCGAGCATGGAGGTATTACATAGACCTGGAGAGAGTGAGGAAGTACAACCCACAATAATTCCAATGGGCGATGCTATGCTAGCTACTTCAGCCCAGGAGGTACCAAATTGACTGCCGACACCTTTAAAGATGTTGTCTCATGGGTGCTCACTATACGGGAATGGGAATTAAATGTGTCATGTTGTGTAATATATAGGTTGGTGACTGCGAATGAAGAAATTAATTTTATGTCTGGAAACAACATCCTTCAGTATCCCATTAATTCATTTTCATTTTTCATGTGCAAGACCTATGCAACAGCCCATGCTTCTTGTACAAGTAGAAGCATTAGCACTTCAGCAGTTCCCTGTGAGATTGCGTGATTCCAGGACAGTGTTTTTGGAGTAGGAACTCTGTCCTACAAGAGTTCAAATGATGGTTCAGATGGTGTTGTTTTATTTGAGTTGGTTTGATTTAATTAGCTTGCCATCTCTAGGATAACACGCTGCAAAAGTTATACATTGGGCATACAAAACATCTTCTAGGCCTACTTACTCTACTTACTTACTAATTAGTTGTGTTACGCTACCAGAAAACCACAGATGTAAACTGGCCAACTGTGTGCATTCCTGAATGGCTTTGTGACATAACAGGCAGTTCTTAAACCAATCCGCATTGACGACACAATATTTTTTAGTGCTTGTTGTCATATGTTATGTAGTGCCTTATTGGCTTTTTTGTAAAAAAAAAAAATGCGGGCGGAAGTGAGTACGAATGGGACGACATTTTAAAATGGCAGTCAATTTGGATGCTAACTGGCTGAAGCTAACCTTCCTGACCCCCTGCAAACAAGCCTGTTTACCTCCCACAGCAGACACCCAACCCCTACCTCTCTTATATGTCATTCCCACTCACACTGAAAGCCATTCATTTATTGTGATTTTACTGTTAAGGTGTCGTGTGGGAATGGAAGCTAAACGGTGAAGTCGAATTGTTGATCCCCTGGTGAGATAGTAACATCAACGATAGCCTTCTGACATGGTTCCAGTGGGAATTGGAACCGTTGAATGAACTACATTGATATCAGAGTAAACCCTAGCCCCCATTGATGTCCCATTATTTCTCTCAGGATTGTTTAATGTCTATGTGAAGCCATTTACCATCATCTGCAAGCCCTAAGCTAGAGACAGCTAGGATAGTTCTTAGCTAGGTTAGCTAACTGGCATGAGACCTTGCATGTTTTACGCGTCTCACGGAAGTTCGCCCCCTCGTAGCATCCCGTTAAATGCAGTCTGGTGGAAATACACGGCATTCACGACTTTATCGTTATGGAAGACTGAGTAAGAATGAAGTGGAAAAAGGCCACACTCAGAGTGGTGTTCGGGGTGGGGGGTGTGAGGGAGGTTGTCGAGTACGATGGCCCTTTTTCATTTAAGACTGGGCCTGTGAATAGCCTCTGTCTTCTGTTTCCAGTAGGAATTGGAATATAGGGGACATTCAGTGTCCTTGATTCTTTTGTGGAATTTTGATTCATCCATAGATACAAATACAAGCTAAGTTACCATTGCTAGGCAACCTACATTAACACCACATATCTGTTTCTGTGCAGTGTGTTTCTCTGGTTTTATTGTTGCATTGTATTCCATTCCAAAAGTCCTTAGTTAGTTCAGCTCAGTTTGGGCCACAGCCCCGGTCCAGTCTCAGAGATGGAAACAAAAAAAGGCTGAAGTTTTCCCTCAGACACCGGGGTACCCATTGTGGAAATATTTCTTGATGATTGAATGCCCCCACTGTGTCTAGACAGAAGCTGGGCTGGTACAAGACTTTACAATTGATTTGTGTGTGTGTCTGCATGTGTGTGTTCATGAATGGGCAAATGCATGTATATTTGTGTGCATATTTAATCACGGACCGAAGACAAGGACTGAGGGAGAAAGAGGCAGATGAATGGAGAGTAAATTAGAGAGAGAGCAGTGTTTCCTTGTGAAACTCTAACTCTTCACTCAAGTGTAATAAAATCACCTCCCAAACCACTGTGCCCTGGCAGTAGGCATTTCAGAACCCTGGGGATGCTCTTGGTTGTTGTTTGAACATTATAGTCTTACTCTAACATGCAGATTTACACTGATTTACTTGCTTTAGTTTACAAGCTGCTGTTGGCTGTCACAGCACTAATAAAATAGTCCTGTGTCAGCTTTGCTTTTCCTTTCCCAGCTTTCCTTTTACACATTTTTTCCCCCCAGAAATGTTTTCAAATGTATTTCACGGTATGCTTAGAGAGAGGCTAGCAGTGGCGCACACAAGGCTTCAGTAGGCAGCAGTGAATGTGGGGAGTGAGTCCTTCCAAATGATGGGCCATGCCACAGTAGCGCTAGCCCCTCTGTCCTCACGGCTGCCGTGACATGGCATCGGCACCCTTCATCTGCTTTCTGCTCAGCCTCATTGTGTCACTACACCCACCCATCTCCAGCGTCACATCTGCAGCAGTCACTCTCACTCCCATTACTGAAGTGAAGAACTTCATTACTCATGCATAGGCGCTAAGGGCTCTGCACCCTGTTTGAAATATCATCTGCACCCCGGTTCTTCTAGTGGTGTATGCCCCAGCTGTGTGTGCGTGTGTATGTGTGCGTGTGTGTACAGGTGTGTGAAAGTGTTTGTATTTCTGTTTACATAGGTGAGCATTGCACCAGTGTGTGTGTGTGTGTCTGTGTGTGTGTGTGTGTGTGTGTGTGTGTGTGTGTGTGTGTGTGTGTGTGTGTGTGTCTGTGTGTGTGTGTGTGTGTGTGTGTGTGTGTGTGTGTGTGTGTGTGTGTGTGTGTGTGTGTGTGAGCGATTAGAGAGTTGAGCTGGAGCTGGCAGCCTCTACCCCCTCTGGGTGGCGGTTTCCGTAGAGATGGCTATAGGCTGGCAGGCTGTGTTTTGCAGTGCGGTGTGTGAGTGCACACTATCCATCACCCTCTCTGGACCGGGCATCTGGCCTGACGGAGAGAAAGAGAGATTGAGAAAGAGAAAATGAGAGCGGAAGACAGAGTGAAATGGGTGAGACAGAAATAGTGAAAGTGAGTGAGTGAGAAGACAGAGGGATCGTAAAAGTAAGATAAGGAAAGAGAGAGAAACAGACAGACAGAGAGCAAGAGAGAGAGCAAGAAAGAGGGAGTGATAAGGGAGGTGTAGTTGATGCTGTGTACTTGGACGCACAGGCCGGGCGGGCAGTCTGGCAGGCGAGGGACGGTGGCCTCCGTTGGGAAGCCCTTTAATTGGGCTCCTGTCAGCGTTTGGCTGTCTTTCACTCTTTCACTCCCTCCCCCGCTCTCTTGCTCTCCGCCACTCTCTCTCTCTCAAGCTCCCTCGCTTTCTTCCCCTCCGTCCTTCTATCACTTCCTCTCCTAATCCACAGCGCAAAGGGGAGGGAGAGAGATCGATCAGCGACCACCAACACACACACACACACACACACATACTCAGAGACAGAGATGTGGAGACATATATACCCACAAAGAAAAGGAAACGCACACCCACAGTGACACACACAAACACACACTCACATGCATACTACCCACAAGCCCACCATACACACACACACTTGCTTATGCCTGTGCAAACTCAGACACACACTCACAGCTAAATGCACATAGATACATAGACACATACTCCCACATATACAACGCATGCATATGGATGCTCAAACACACACTCAGCCACACATACTTGCACGCCCACAAGCACACACACACACACACACACACACACACACACACACACACACACACACACACACACACACACACTCACACTTTGTCTCTAACTATGTCCCTCTCCCACCTCCCTCTTTATTCTTCCAAACAGTCAGACAGTGATGGGGCCCTGGAGGAGTTAGATAACTGTGCCTTCTCTCACAAGCACATAAAATGTTTCCATACGCACACAAACACACACACACTCACACACTCACACACACACACACACACACACACACACACACACACATACATACACACACACACATACATACACACACACACACATTGTAACAAGGGTTCTGTCCCAGGCCGCAAGTGGCACTCACCAGCCTGACTAATTAGTTCTATAGGTACTTGTTTGTTTACATTTGTCATACATTTCACCACCGCACCTGTACTGCTACAGTAGGGGTTTCATATGACAATGTCCTGAACTGTGGCATCTCCATGAAAAACCTCAGTAATGTTAGCATGTATGTGCTGTGTGTAGAAGAATTGGGGATCGTTGATTAGCAGAGAAAAGCTGTTATGTTCCAGAGGGATGGGCTTGTTGTAGAAAGGGGAATTTGCAGTTATTGTATGAGAGAGAGAGAGAGAAAGAGAGACTCATTTACAGGGCTCAGCTGTAAGAGGCTCTATGTTTTTTTTTTTTTTTGCTTGCACTGTAAATAAAGCACCTCACACTATAGTGCTACTTACGTTCTTCCGGCAGAGACAGTTTTTTTGGATTGTGGGACTAGCTGAAACCCTTCGCAGCCTATCTTTATCACACCACACACCACACACACACACACACACACACACATACATTCACACACATACATACACACGCACACACCTGCACATGTCCAGTCTCATGCTGAGCTGGCATATGGCCACATCCACATTTCACAGGCACAACACACGCACACAGTTAACCACGAAGACTCATACTAATCCCGACCAGTGCCTCTACTTCTAGTGGTTTCCGTGAGGGATGTATAACAGTGTTCAATTGATTGCCTTAGATCTCAGTATGACTGATGCATCTGTGGGGAAGTGATTGGCCGCTCCAGAGCTGCTCTGTCATGACTGGCTGAGCTGGATCATGCGCTGGGCTGCTGGCATGCCTCTCTGTGCGCTAAGCACTCTGCCTAGCCAGTTAGCTCCCTAACTAGCAGTTTAAAAAAAAAAAATTATTTAACCTTTATTTAACCAGGAGAAAACCCATTGAGATTAAGAATCTCTTTTTCAAGGGAGACCTGGCCAAGACAGGCAGCAGCATACATACAAACATAGTTACAGACAGAAACACAAAAGAAGACAACATTTAGGAGTTAGTGTCATAGACAGGTACATTAAAAACATTTACAGCTTAAAGAATCTGTCTCAATTTTTTTCATTTTGAGTTTAAAAGCATTAAGCGAGATGAAATCATTTAGTTTCAAGACCTTTTGCAAGATATTCCATGCCGAGGGAGCAGAATACACAAAAGCCCTCCTTCCTATTTCCATACGGGCATTTGGGACAGTTAGCATAAAACAGTCCTGCGAACGCAAAGAGTAGTTGCCGGCACTTTTCTGCTTGATTAGGACACATAGGTAGTATGGGAGCAGACCAAGTATTGCCTTATATATAAAGGAGTACCAGTGACAGAGCCTACGAGTGGCCAGAGCAGGCCATCCTACCCGAGAGTATAGCTCACAGTGGTGAGTCAGAGCTTTACAGTTTGTAATGAACCTCAAGGAAGCATGGTATGCTGTGTCAACCTTATGAAGACACTGAGCAGAGGTGTGCATATACAAAAGGTCACCATAATCTAGCAGTAAAGACAGCATCTCCTCACTGAGCTACTACACAAACAGACACACACACACACACACACACACACACACACACACACACAGACACAGTTACTTGGAAAAAGCAGGTTTTAGCATGGTGTTGGCTTTCATAGCAGGTATGGACACACACACACACACACACACACATATCTTTATTTACAACCATATGTGAAGAATTGACAAGAGGATATACACTTATACAAGTTTTCATTTAGCAACAGCTACTTACCAGTTTTATGGCTATTTATGTAGGTTTTATAGGCCCTCTCCATGCATGGTAACTCCCAGTCATAGCTGTGAGTGAGCACCACACACACACACACACACACACACACACACACACACACACACACACACACACACACATAGTCCTGCTGACTTTATGAAGTGTGTAGGGGTACAGAGTGTGAGGAATGTGGTTATGGCATGGCTGCCCAGTGGGTAGTCAGCATTACTCGGTCACTGTGTCCATCCTTTGGCTGCCCACTACCTTCTTTCTGCAGTGTGTGTGTGTGTGTGTGTGTGTGTGTGTGTGTGTGTGTGTGTGTGTGTGTGTGTGTGTGTGTGTGCGCTCACAGGTGCCCTCTCTGTTCTGCACATGGCTGATTGATGAGATTGATGGGGTGTTTATTATGGATGCATTTCTCATCCATTTCCCACCCTGCTCCATCAATCCACGCAGCCTGGCAAGGCGCTGCCATCTTCTCCGTGCTATTTACGAGGCCCCTTTGACCACGAGGAGCTTCCAATTTACACCAGGCTGCAAATCACTCACACACTCAGACACTCATACACTCACAACCCCCTGTTCACGCACCCCCCCCAACAGACTTCAACCAGGCCATGCAGCCCAGCACTAAATGCAAAATTCCACATTGAGTCCGAGCTAAGGTTAGTGTTCAGCAGGGTTGGTAGAGGCAGCCATAACACACTGAGGCTATAGCATACATTTATGTTGTGAAGCCCCATATCATTGGCTGTAGGATAGACTGACTATCTGAGAGTTACTATCTGAGATCCCACTGGTTTGGCTGTAGGTTAGGCAACCATAACACTGTCAAGTCCAAATGACTTAGCTAACATAAATGTCATTGGCTAACATACACTGTATGTGCTGTGAATTCCCAATGCCCTGGCTGTGTGCTTGGCTCGGCTCTGCAGGGAGACTCATCCGCCCACCTCACGTCTGCTCTTCAGCAGGAACAGATGTGCGCTGGGCCAGGCTTGCCTTGAGTTGTAATGATGGAGCTCTGGCCTTGGAACGCAGCCCGCTAGTCTTCCTGGTGCTTAATTGTTACCCTGGCAAATGTGAAATACTCTGTGTATATATATATATATATATATATATATATATACATACACACACACACACACACCAATCATGCTTTGCATTCTGTGGTTTCTGGAGCAGCACGGTGAGTGTGTGTGTGTGTGTGTGTGTGTGTGTGTGTGTGTGTGTGTGTGTGAGAGAGAGAGAGAGAGAGAGGTGTATATGTGTGTGTGTGAGAGAGAGAGGTAGTGGCTTGTTGCGTTTTCTGTCTGCAGATAGGAGAGGTTGCTGCTCTTGCTAGACTAATTGTTTCCATGGTTAACATGTTAAACCAGAGAACAACTGCTGTATAAGAGAGAGGTAGGGTGGAGAGAGAAAGAGAGAAGAGAGATAGAGAGATAAATACTACAGTGGTAGAGATATAAAAAAAGTAGATAGTATCTAGATAGCATACATTGATAGAGAAATAAAGATAGAGATAGATAGAGAATAGACAGGAAGATGGGAAGAGAAAGATAGAGAGGAAGAGGGATGGAGAGAGAAAGAGAGAAGCAGAGAGAGATAGGGAATATGTTAGCTCCCTACCTTACCCAGCATGCATTGAGCCTGCTCCAGTAAGCATTATAAATGGCATTTGGTTGGAGCCGGGCACATAGGCCATTTGTGTATTTCTTTTTCTCCCCACCTCCCATTTTTATTTTTCACTCTCTTTTATTTTAAAGCTGGCCTCCAAAAGTGATGAATGACCCCCATTCTGCAGAACTTTGTTTGGAATTAACAAGAAGCCACGGGAAGAAGTGATCCGTTAAATAGCCATCCTGAGCCTCGCACAGAAATCATTAGGAGCCAGGGGACAGACGAGGCGCTCAAAAGCCCTAAACAGACACTTACAGAGGGTCCAATTACAAACCAGGGGGACTTCAGATGCAATTAGATGACAGATATGCACGTGTGTGGAAGGGGCAACGCTTGTGTGTATTCATTTGTGTTTGTGTGAGTGTGTACAAACATGTGTGTGTGTGTTTGTATGTGTAGGTGTGTGAGTGTATGCAGGTGCGTGCCCGTGTGTGTGTGTGTGTGTGTGTGTGTGTGTGTGTGCACGCGCCGTCAGACCTGTAATGAAAATGGAGAGGAGTGCCATGGTGAATTTGCTGGGTTGAGCTGGAGGTGGTTGATCTGAGAGAGAGGCAGCTCTCCCGTCTGATTGCCTGAACTGTACAGAAGCCCCAACTCGGCAACATTTCTGTGCCAGACATTTAAGAGGGAGGAATAAGCCCTGCTCTCCCAAACCAACACCATGTGATGTGTGTCTGTGTGTGACAGAGACAGAGAGAGAGAGAGATTCTTTTTACAGAGGCATAGTTTTACAGCCGCATATTGAAAAGATATTTGGAAGTTATGACTTGAATTGTCAAACTGTCAATGCAACACTAGGAAGTTACATTTTCATTGCTAATTTTTTTGTCAGTACATAAGGAAGGCATTTTCATGTCATTTTCCAATAGTGTACATCTAATATGGTATATACTCTTGGCGGGAAACACGCAGACTTACTCAGTCTACTGATTACCAGTGTTTCCACTCAGTAGAGTGGAGTGGACACATGCATATCATGACGCCACGCAGAATTTCATGGGCCGTGTTTATGGGTGCTGCCACTGCCTCAGAAAGTGATCAGAGGGAGGATGTGGGAGAGAAGAAGGGAGGTACGGTGGAGGTGTGTGTGTGTGTGTGTGTGTGTGTGAGAGAGAGAGAGAGAGAGAGAGAGAGAGAGCAGGGGTTTGCTGCCTGAGGAGCTGCTGTCTGACCTACACAGCTCTTTGAAATTAGGCAAGAGAAATCACATCAAGGAGAGCTAGAAAGGGGGAAAGGAAGAGAGACACACACACACACACACACACACACACACACACACACATACACACACAAAATTTTCTTTCCCTTTTATTCATGTCCTGCTGCTCCTGTGAATGCTTTAACAATACAATGTATAATGTCTCATACCAATAAAGCACATTCAAATTGAATTGAATTGAATTGAGAGATGAGGGCAGTAGTAAGGGAGAGATGAGAGAGAGAGCAATGGAGAGATGAGACAAACAAAGAGCAAAGGAGAGAGTGTGAGAGAAAGGGGGAGTCTAGTTGCATAGAGAAGCAGTAGGCAGGACAGCATCAGCATTCTAACAAGGACTCCTGCTTGTGGCCAGAGGGGTGGTGTGTGTTTGGGCGAGTTCCTGGCACCAGCTGCTAAAGCACAGATTAGGTACTGATTGGTACAGCTCCCTAATTGGGCTCACAGTAGGAGTTTGCTCCTCACTACAGTGTGAGTTTGAGTGTTTATGTGGATGCGTGTGTGTGTGTGTGTGTGTGCTGGTGTGTGTGTGTGTGTGCGTGTGGGCATGTGTGTGCGCATACATGCTGTATGTGTGTGTGTGTGTTTGTGTGTGTGCTCACTCAGAGGGCCTGTGTTGTGCTGGTGAACTTTAATTAGTCCTCTGTCCATTGCTGTGAGCTGCCGGCCTGTCGATCTTTCTCCCTAGGGGCTGCTGGGTCAGGCCAGGCCATCGCATCACAGAACACACACCTGTGGGCCAGCCACACACCCACCCGCTGATACCCCCTCCCTCACACACCCCACCCGCTGATACCCCCTCCCTCACACACCCCACCCGCTGATACCCCCTCCCTCACACACCCCACCCGCTGATACCCCCTCCCTCACACACCCCACATGGTCCTCAGGACACCGCACCTCACGATAGAACCTGCCCTAACACACAGGAATAATCACAAAACAGACGCTGGAGATAACAAAGGCAGAGTTTGTGGGGCTGGTGCTCTCCTCTACTTTGTGTGTGTGTGTGCTAGCCCTTGCTTGTAGATGTTATCCTGATATTGGCTTTGTGTTTGATGTGTGTGTGTGTGTGTGTGTGTGTGTGTGTGTGTGTGTGTGTGTGTGTGTGTGTGTGTGTGTGTGTGTGTGTGTGTGTGTGTGTGTGTGTGTGTGTGTGTGTGTGTTTGTTCAAGTTGTGGGAAACAGTTTGTTGGAATTGTTTAGAGAGAGAGAGAGTGTGTGTGTGTGTGTGTGTGTGTGTGTGTGTGTGTGTGTGTGTGTGTGTGTGTGTGTGTGTGTGTGTAGCAGTGCGGTCAGGAGCTACTGCGCACTGTTGAGACATCAGTGGATGTGAGCAGCCTCTCTCCTGTCACTCATTCCTCTCAACCCATCTCCTCTTTCTCACCCCTCTCCCTGTCATCCCTCTCTCTTCCACACACGTTCACTCACCTATGCCTCTGGCTGCAAAATAAGAACAACACCTCAGCAGTCGGTTTCTTTCTTTTCTTCTCTCCTCTCTCTTTTTTTTGGGAAAAATAAGCTTTGTCAGGGAGACCCTCTTCCTCAGATTGCTCTGGCTTCTCCAGACTTCAGACCATCAACCACATTTACTCCACCCTATATTACTCCACCTGATATTACTCCACCCTATATTACTTCACCTGATATTACTACACCTGATTATTACTTCACCCTACATTACTCCACCTGGTCTTACTACACATGATTACTACTACACCTGATATTACTCCATCTCAGCAGCCTTTCATGCTGGTTTGGGCTAACTAGCATCACTAGCTAGTTGACGACTCGCAGCTGTGGCAATTGGCATAGTAGGCTTGTGTAATGTTTTCTGTCTCCTTTGATTTGGAAGTGATTAGTAGTATCAGGATGAGGCACACATAGAAAGAGGCCTTGGAAACATCAGGACACTGCCAGTCTTTCAGCCTCAGCTGCACTGAGAACACAGCAAGGCAGCAAGGGAGGAAAAAACAGAGGAAGGTACATCTGGCGATTGAAAAGGCGTATCTTAGTGAGAAAAGTAGGGAGGTAGAGAACGAAAAAGTGTGTGTGTGTGTGTGTGTGTGTGTGTGTACTGTGGATCGGTGTGTGTCTGTGTGTGTGTGTATGTGAGGGAGAGAGAGGAAGAGATGGAGAGGAGAGAGTTCTTTATGGAGCTTTGGAGAGAGTATTAAAAAATAAACAGCTGTGAGGTGAGGTCATAAAATGGCCGCTTTATTGAACAGGGCACAACGGGCCATCTCTCGCCTGAGGGCCTCGCCGTCATCACTGGACGCTTTTATCCCTCTCTATCTGTCCTTCAGTTTTTTTACTGCCGTACCAGTGCTGCCGAGAAGTGGACCAGGAAGCCCATTTCACTTCTCTGCCCCTCCCCCACTCACTGTCTGCGGTCACTGCCCTTGAAGTGGACAGCAACATGGCAGTAGAAAAGCTGCTACCACCCCAAGCAGCCCTGAATGATGTCCACTTCAGATCAGCACATGCGGACAAAGATAACCTGGACACAGCTGGCCTGTAAGGGCACACGGCTTTATTAGAATGGATTGGATGGGATAGATAGAGTGGATAGCACAGAAGTTAGGCAACATTTTGTGGTTTATTTTTTTCATCGTCGATTCACTCATGATCGATTTCATCGTTTCATATGGATTCATTTACATTTTTAGCAGACACTTTTATCCAAAACAACTTCCAGTAAAGCACTGAAATAAATGTTTTCATTTGGACTTTTAGTAGCTTGCTCTATCAGTCAGAGTAATTTTGCCCTTTCAGTCTCTCTGTTGAAATCCCCATCAGTCCAACTACAACCTGGTCGTCAGAAAAGTGACAGTATGTCAGAGATGCCCATTATCTATGCAGAGAGGCTCTGCCAGTTGAGCCTGCACAGGATCCCGGGGAGTCTTAGTTATGTTGTTTATGTTGCTCAGGAAGCGTTTGCCCACTGTTGTGGAGTGGGAGTAGAGGAAATGAAATGAGAAAAAGACAGATGAGTGGAAGAGAATGAGTGCTGCTGAGGGAGAGAAGGAGAACGGAGGAGAGGAAAGGCGAGGGGAGGAGTGGTTGAGGATAATTAAAGATCAGGTAAGTCCTGAGAAGGCCACTGCAAGAGTTGTGCAAGCTGTTACGTGCCGTCTGCAGCTGTTTCACACAAACACAGACAGGCACACAGACACACACCCTGGCACACACACACACACACACACACACACACACACACACACACACGTCATGTGTGGGAGTGGTGTTTATCAGCAGGCCCTTAATGGGCTGGTCTTGATTGCACTGAGGCCTTAGGGAGCTCAGCTCAGCCTTGGGCTGAATTATTTTAAATGAAAACTCTGCCACCAAACAGCCCCTCGTACATCCTAGGACAGTGGTCCCCAACCACCGGGCCACGGCCCGGTACCGGTCCGTGAGGCATTTCCTACCGGGCCGCAAAGAAAGAATAAATAATTTATATAATTTCCGTTGTATTAATTATTAGAGTCTGAAAGGTGTTTTATTTTGAAAAACAACCGGATTTTCCCCGATGTAACATTCGCCTGTGCCTCTTGACACGTCAAGACCCTTTTCTCGGTCACGAGATATGTTACTCAAAAAACAAGCACGCAAACTAGCGAAAATGAGTAAGAAACAAACGTTCTTAGAGGCATGCAACTGAAGAGACGTGTGCACAATCCACAGACTCCACAGCAACGCGAAATCAACTTCAGACCGATCAAAATCATGTCAAAGCAGAAAGCAAGCACCGGTGGATTAAACGCAGACCTAACTTCACCAGTGCAGAGGTGGAGGTAGACTACTGTTGCAGAATGTGTCCATAATGCTTATTTATTTATTCACTTATATTTGCAGTGTTCGTGTAGTGCTTTTTTAGAACATTACGATGCCTCTTAGAAGCATACATTTAAATGTGAAACGTAATTGTTAATGATTAAAATATTCTCATATTTTTTATTTTTTATTTTTATAATTATTTAAATCGGAGGATGTCTGTAGAATTGACGTGAACGCAATCACCAACGGTTTCTCACAAATTAAGCCCTTAAAAACAATCTGGCTGATTCACCACTGCTATTTAGCGTTCTTAAATTCTGGTCCAAGTGAAAAACAAATCCCAGATGAGAAAACTTTCATGAATGCCAGAATTGTCCCTGCAGTTACTTTTATACACGGAAGCATAGGTGCAACTCGCGTTCAAATGATAACTCTCCGTTTTATTGGTGGATCAGAAATGAAACTGTGTATTTGATTTGTTTGTGTCAGTCCAGCCCTTTGCATTTCGCCACAGAGGGAGCTTTCACTAAACAGTCATAGGTCCTCGACGTTTTTTTTTCTCCGTCTGTGACATTGCGCCCCCCCGGGAGAGTGTCCGCGCCCCCCACTTTGAGAACCACTGCTTTATAGGATAAAGTACAAGTCAGTACAATGGTGAGTTGTATTTTTCATGCACTTAACATTCGTTTTTATGCCGGTCGCGTTATTTTATTTTTGCTGTATTTATCTGCCGGTCCGTGAAAATAATGCCTACATTAAACCGGTCCGTGGTGCAAAAAAGGTTGGGGACCCCTGTCCTAGGACACTCACACGGGAGGGAGAAAGAGAGAACAGGAGGAAGAGGGAGAAAAAGAGGGAGAGAGGACAAAAAGGATGGAGAGAGAGAAAGAGATAGGGAGTGAGAGCACAGACCGACTTCAGAAAGAAAGAGAGAGTGAGAGGATGAGAAGGTGAAAGAGGATGGAGAGGGAGAGGGCGCAGGCTTTTATAAATTCTCCAGTGTGCTCCAGGGTCCAGGGTGTAGCCAGTACCCTCCTTTCCTTACGCCCTGACAGCCTGCCGTAGGGCATCTCCGCCGGCCTTGTCTGGGTGCGTGTGTCTGGGTGCGTGTGTCTGTGTTGGCTCTGTTGAACTTTATTAAGTTAGCGGAGCAGCGGTGGCGGCGGTGAGGTGCGGAGGGGTACGGTGTGGGCCCAACTGGTGCAGTGAATCCAGGGCCTAATCTCATTTGCTCATCTCTCGCTCTCTCTCGCTCTCTCTCGCTCTCTCTCTCTCTCTCTCTCTCTGTTTCTCTCTCTCTCTCTCTCTCTCTCTCTGTTTCTCTCACTTCATTTCCTCTCTTGTCCTTCAACCCCACCTCTATGTGCCTGTCATGTTTCTCGGTCTCATGTATCTGCATGTGTTCTCAGCTCCAGCCCACCCGCAGGGACCCACAGCGAGTGGAAGAAACACAGTTAGAGGAAAGCATTGGCTAAGCAGAGAGGAAGAAAGAGAAGAGAAGAGAAGAGAAGAGGAGAGAGAGGAATGCACTGGCTCTGAGGGGGAGAGGGAGTAGCATGTCTGCATTGCCAGTCAGGAGAGAGATAGAGAGAGAGAGAGAGAGAGAACAGATGGAGAGGGAAAGATTGATAATGGAGAGAGATAAGGGAGGGAAAGGGAAGGAGAGAGAGAAAGAGAGCCTGGGCAGAGAGGGGAAAGAAAAAGAAAGACTTTTAAACCCATTTATTTAAAACACCATTTGAAAACCATTGCAATGAAAATGAAAAAGTAAAGATCCCCTCCTTTCAACAGTGTTTCTCCCTGAACTAAGCCCTGCCGTCCGCGTGCCCTCCGCAACACTGCTCTTGTCTCCTCCAGAGATTTCAACATTGATGTCATGTTAGCATGCTGGCCTTCATTTTTTCGCTTCGTGGAATTTAATGATGGCCGTCTTGGCCTGCCCTACCAAGAAACTGGCCAACATATTGTGCCCTCCACTGACTGAACACGAGCACAGTTTTTAAAAAACGAAAATAACCCCAGCTTCATCAACACCAGCAAATAAGGATGCTAACCTTACACATCCACAGAAAATCAGTAATATTACAAAAAAGGGCAAATTAGTAACACCCCCTCATTGAATCTGGAAACCAGCTTATTCGAATCAATGGTACAATGTAGCAACCGCCACTGAAGGTCACCTGAAGGAGACCCCCCATTGAGCCCATAGTGTAACTCCAACGCAAATAAACTAAAGCACCTTCTTCCCAACAGTATGAGTAGATGGGAAGACGGACAGGCAGAGGGGCTGTGATTCTTACGTGTGGGCAACGGAGCCCCTGAACAGATTGAGTGTGCCGCAAGGTGGAGGAGACTGCAGAAAGAGAGAGAGAGATATGCTCCTGGTGTGTGTGTGTGTGTGTGTGTGTGTGTGTGTGTGTGTGTGTGTGTGTGAGCCTGGGGCCAGAGCGCCAGCTCTTCCTCCACCACTAACTCAGCTACTGATCTCTCTCTCCTCCCCAGAGGGGCTCAGACACAGAGCCAGACTCAGACACACACACACACACACACACACACACACACACACACACACACACACACGCACACACACACACACGCACACACACACACACACACAGAGAGAGACACAGAGCGGCGTTCTCCCTACCCTGTCTGCTGTCATGTCAATGCCTGTCACATCACTTTACCTTACCAACATCACTACAGTCACTACTTACACACACACTCTCTCTCTCTCTCTCTCTCTCTCTCTCTCTCTCTCTCTCTCTCTCTCTCTGTGCCTCTGCACCATCTTGATACCTTACTTACATGAGTAGGCTCAGTACTTCCTCTCTATTGCTTACTCTCCCTTACTCTTTTTCTTGCGCTTCTCTCCCTGTCTTTCTCTGCAACATCACATTACTTTACCTACAGCAGTTGAATGAGTGCTTTTTTTCTCCCTCTTCCTGTCTGTCTGTCTCTGTTTCCCTCTCTCCCTATCTCTCTCTCCCTTTCTCTCTCCCTCCTCTCCTAACCTCTCTCCCTCTCTCTGGGTCTTATTCTCCTTAGTTCTCTCTCTCCTACTCTCTTTGTCTTCATTACGTGCCATCTCCTCCCTGCACCACCCCCCCTCCCCAGTCTGTTACACACACACACACACACACACACTCTATCTTTCTTCCCCTCTTTATCGTCTCTCCCTCGATTTCTCTCACTTTCTGTCTCCATCTCAGCCCTAGTGCCAGACTACACAGGCGCCCCAGAACCACACACACACACACACGCACACACAAGCACACACACACTCCTGTCTCTCCTTTGATAAATCACACCCAACAGGTGCTGTAAATTGTGTCCTCTGGCGATGGTCATGGCGTGGTATCTTCTGCCCCCCAACACCTCATCCCACTGCTGGCCCAGTTTGTCAGCCAAGCAAAACCGGCCATGTCTCCAGCCCCATCACTCTCCCTATCTTAAACATACACACACACACACACACACACACACACACACACACACACACACACACACACACACACACACACGTACAGAGTCATATGGAAATAAATAGCCCAGCCTGCTCCCCTAATGGTAGCCATTGAAACATTCTCTCCTGGGGAGGTGGTTGGTGGGGAGGGACCCGCGGGATGCTGTATAACTTACATAATGAGCAAAAGTCCCATCTCAGGCTTCTCCCCCCAGTCTGTCTCACCTCAGAAAGATTGAGAAGGGTCCTCTCCCCCCTGTGTTAGCTAGGCCTTCTGGGAGATTTTCTGTCTTAGTTTGTATGTCTGCATAATTCTGGTCTCTTACCACTCACTTACTTCTAATTTCCCTTATTAAGTGCAGTCTGGAGTGATTGGGTTGGGCTGTTGTCGCAGAGTTGAGTGTGGTGTGTGTGTGTGTGTGTGTGTGTGTGTGTGTGTGTGTGTGTGTGTGTGTGTGTGTGCACGCCCGCATGTGTGTGTTTGCTGATGCTGGACAAAGCTCTGGGCTGTGACAGTACACTGTGTGATTTAGTGGATCCCCACTGTTTGCTGTCCCAACACTTCCCTGCCCGTTTCATCCGTCAGTGTTATTGGCCTCCCCTGTGCATAAGGCCAATCTGCTAATAATAACTAAACATATGTCTGTGCACTGCCCAGCCAGCACCATCCAACACGCAGGCACTGGGGACATTTGATTGGTGTGTGTGTGTGTGTGTGTGTGTGTGTGTGTGTGTGTGTGTGTGTGTGAGAGAGTATATGTGTGTTTCTGTGGCTGTGATTGTTTGTGTCTGTGTGTTTGTGTGTGTGTGTGTGTGTGTGAGCGAGAGAAGTAAGTGGTGTTTGGTGTTGTCTCCATGCCGCCTAAGGCCATCGGTTGATAAGGTACAGGACGATGGAGAGGGGAGTGAAGACGAGACTGCTACTGACCTGGCATGACGTAGGCAAATATGATTATTACAAGACTGCAAACAAACCAGTCACCAAAATAGCATTTAATTTGAGTGGAATACAGTGGGACAGAATGGCTTGTGTTTAAAGCAGCACACGGCCTTTTATGTTTTATTTATTTGTTCATTTGTTTTTCATCTGTGATATTTTTTATCCTTAAATCAACTGAAGGCAGCCCTCCTTCACACACACACACACACACACACACACACACACACACACACACACACGCACAGTTCTTGATTTTACCCATATGAGATGTTCAGCATAATAGCACCTGCAGAGTGGAGAACTATGGAGAAGGTAAATAAAGTAGTAATTTACTTCCATAATCACAGTGGTTTATGACAGCATGTTTTATGCCAGTCATTGTTAGAATTCAGTACAATGTTTTATGGCTATATAGTAAGACACAGTACAAGCTTTCTTGTTAGTAATTAAACAGCAGCGCACACACTGAAGGAACAGCTCCAATACACACACACACACACACACACACACACACACACAGAGAGAGCACACACACCTCTTTGAGCTGTTGACAGGGCGCGCTGCTAATGAGCATGGGGAGATATTAACCCAGACCGGCGCTCTCGGCCTCTGTCTGCTTTATGTAAATAGCGCACTTAAACACTTCTCATTTCAAGCAGGGCCTCGGCCCGTAAAGCCCGCACC
>NC_045165.1:16876261-16878761 GCF_900700415.2 Clupea harengus
CGTATGACCTACTATCTAGCTGCAGGAAGGCCCAGTCTGCAATTTCCCAGATGAAGCTGCAGCAGTTTACAGCCACAGAGCAAAACAGCACAAGGCCTATTTGTCACCATAAACACCGAAACACACACATACACACACATACACACAGGGTTACATGCCATGTTCATATCTCTCTCTCTCTCACTCTATATCTCTCTCTCCCTCCCTACCCCCCTCTCTCTCTCTCCCTTCCTACCCCCCCTATCTTTCTCTCTCCATTCTCGTACCCTCTTTTGTATCCCCCCCAGATTCACTCTGGGAATGCCGTAGGCTTCCCTCATCACAGAACTGTACTCCGAAAATCTGCAGACTAAAATGGAAAAGTGAAAAATGTTTGTGTGTGTGCTCCGTTTTTATCTGTGTGTGTATGTGTGTCAGCATGTGAGTGTGCACGCGTGAGTGTGTAGGTGTGTGTTTTTTTGCTTGCTTATGTATGTATGTAGTACACATCTGTGTGTGTGTGGGTGTGTGTGTGTAAGTGTGTGTGTGTGTGTGTGTGTGTGTGTGTTTGTGTGCATCTTAGAGCACAGAACATAACTGGCTGGCTGCAAACTCTTTAGGTCTCACACAAAATGTGCTATAATGTGATTGGAGTGTCAGCAGTCCACGTCCTGCCCCCCCTCACCCACGCCCCCTCCTCACACACCCCACCCCATCCCCTTAATCCACCCCGCGGGGGCCACCACCATACTATCGTTGGGGTGCAGTTCAGGGACAAGGGGGGGACGTGTGTGTGGGTGTGGGTCTGGGGGGTGTAATTGAAAGGATAATTAGGCTCCGGGCATTAGCGGAGAGAGGACAGATTCATCAGCACAGATGAGGCTGGTGACCGGCATGCGGTCACCGACGAGGGTGACGAATGGGCCAATAGTGCGCTCCTTCACGGGACCAGCCACGGGTTAATTGAAAAAGAAATGAGCATGCCGTAATTTGGTGTTATAGGAGGAGAATAGGGGCAGGAAGGAAAGGGAAAGAGAATGAGGAGAAACCCAACAGTGGCTAATAAACATTGTGCAGTGTTATGGTGCGTTCCATTTACCTTGGAAGTCGGAACTCGGAGCTGGGAATGACATCAAAGCCGAGTTGACCGCATTCCAGTAACAATTCGGAATTGTTGTTATTAGCAATTGTTACCAGATGTTAGCAATACCAGTTGATAACAACACATTCTGTGGTATTCTATGATGAGATACAAATAATCCAGAAGTGCTAATAAAATGAATGCGCGGGGGTAGCCATCTTGGATTCTGAAGTCTAGGTTAGTGTGGTCCGTCCCACTTTCTGAGTTGGAATTTTGACTTCAGGAGTGAAATTTCCGACTTGGAATTGGGAAATTCCAACTTCCAAGTACAACTAGAACGCACCCTCAGTGAAGTGGCAATTTTACTGCCGGAGTGGAGGCTGGGGGTGATGGTAGGAGCACCGGCAGGTGTGAAGGGGCCTGGATGGGCAGCTGTCCAAAAGAAGGCCAAACTGAACTCCAACAAAAGTCTCTGTGTGGTGCAGAGTAACACCACCATGATGGAGCAGGCATTTGGTTAGGAGATGAGGCTGTGTGTGTGTGTATGTGTGTGTGTGTGTGTGTGTGTGTGTGTGTGTGTGTGTGTGTGTGTGTGTGTGTGTGTGTGTGTGTGTGTGTGTGTGTGTGTGTGTGTGTGTATTGGAAAATGAGCTTGTTCCAATGAGGCTTGTCACGTTATTACGAATGAGCAAGCTCTGGGCTACATTTAACAGTTAAGCAGTAGTGTTAGTGTTGGGGCCAGCAGACTGGCTAGGCTCATTAGCGTGATTACTCAATCACACAGCAGCACGAAGCAATGGTAGCGTTGCACTCTGTAATCTTTTATTTCAACCACGGCATTAAGTTTACATATCTGGCTGTCATCAGAGTTTTTCTGGTATATGACACATCACAGTAATATAACACTGATGGTGCAGTAGATAGCGTTGCTGCCTTCCGAGCAGTAGACCCTGTTTCGATTCCTGACCAGAGCAGGATGTAGACCTGAAAGATGGACACACAAAGAATGAACCAAATCTATCTATATAGAAATCTAGCACTGAAAAGTCCCATCCAGTCTAAAGGCCATAGACGGCTGTTATTTGCTCCCTATCTGCATTATTCAAATAAAGACTACTATTATTTGCAATAAAGCACCATGTCTTTGACAGCTAAGTAATAACATTTATAAGAAGACAGGCCTATGCATTATGCTTTCCCTTCGAGAGAGAAAACGTCACTGCCTGTTATATCAGGCCATCATTTTAAAGGAACATTTCTCTAAAATGCGTCGATAGATTATGTTCATTCTTTGTGTATCGATCTCTCAGGTATGGTAGTGTATAATACAATTGCAATGGTGTTTTTATTTAAATACTTATGTATTAAGTCAGTAGACACCGTAACCCTAAGAATAGGCGAGTCCAGACAACAAGGTGTTGGATAGCATGACGGCGGTCC
>NC_045165.1:16888761-16891261 GCF_900700415.2 Clupea harengus
GTGTGTGTGTGTATGCATTGTAAATGGTGAGGTATGCAGTGAGATTCCACAGGAGAGAGAGTGCTTCTGCTGCTACTGCAACTGGAGGAGCTGTAGAGAAGGAGGTACACACATACATACGCAGGTACACACACACATATTTTGGCAGACCGACACACACACACACACACACACACAGAGAGGCAGACACACTCACAGGTATGGAAACCAATAAAAATACGTGCGCACGCACACACACACACACACACATACAGGTTGGCAAACGGACTAATACACACTCACAGGCAGACAGGTAATAAAACCGATGCACACACACACACACACACACAGAGGCAGGCAGACGCACGCTCAGAAGGATCAGAAGAATGAGGCCCAGCCACATTTCAGCAGGTTCCCTTCACTGACTCGGGATCATGGGAACCTGTTTTTTTGTTGTTTTTTTGCTTCTGTGCTTCTATATTCTTGTTATCTCTCTCTCTCTCTCTCTCTCTCTCTCTCTGTGTGTGTGTGTGTCTAAGAAACAACCTATCAGGTTCTTCTCTCGCCATGAAACATACACCTATGTAGGCCACAAATGTAATATTGCAGGTGAGTGGGAGCAGCAGGTATAGGAGCTAACCTGTGAATGTAAGAACAGAATTGATTAGTCCACCCTCCCCCCCCCCTGCCTGCGCTCATGAAACTAGAAGCCACAAGAGAAGTAGCCCTAGCAAAGATTCAACACCTTTTTTTGCACACGCGCACATCCCACAAAATGTCCTTCGGGTCGTGTTCAGTAAAACAGTTCAGGCTGTCAGGAAATGGCTGGGACGGGGCGCTCACTCTGCTCGGGATGTTATTTTACTCACTCAAGAAGAAGGGGGGGGCTGCTGGGGGTCCCAAACGTGGAATAGATCTACACTGCTACAAGGCTGACGCACCTCATCAATATGCTCAACAACGATACTGCTGTTAGAGCGTGTAGGTGAAATTGGTACCAGCCTCACATGGGAGTACCAGACTATGTAGGTACCTTACCCTGTGAGCAAGCGCCGGGTGAATGTGGGTGCAATTGTGTGTAAATTGTGACACCGTCTTTGCGAGGGCCACCAAGACACACTGGTGCTGTCCTTGCAACAGCAACAATATGTTGGTAATCTCACCCGATTGGACAGGCATCAACCATTCAACACAAAGGCAGATCAATTAAGTTGAACACCTAGGGGGCGCCACACAAAGTGTGTCCTCCACGTGGTCAAAATAATGATAATCCACAAATCAGTCTCGTTAAATATATCAGTCTCATAAAATATATTATACTATCAATTTGGAACTCTGATTAATAATTAAATTAATAACTACAACCAAAGTTACCTTACTAATAGTATGGTTGAAGGTCATTAGAATTCTGAATAGAAGAGGTTGGCAACGTCCATTCTTGTGTAACATTAAATAAACCAGCGTGTATAAATCAAAGTATTTATTTACGCAATGATAAGAAAATAACACACAATATGTAATCTAGCTAAATGTAACTAACCAATGAATTGAAGGAATAGGTGTATGTGTAATAGAGAGGTAGTGTGTGTGTGAGCTTGTGAGCTCGGGGTTGCGCTGTTAGGAGCGCGCCAGAAAGAATGTGTCTGTGTTCCTTTGTTTGATCACCGTAGTTCCGCGTGCATGTGTGTGCACGTACGCCAACAAACATGTGATGTGAACAAGGACGAGCCTATATGCAGCGCGAAGTTCGAGTATTCTCTTCGCGTGTGTGGCTATGTGAAGGCCAATGTATATGTAATCGTGCCCGATTTAGATGCCATGTTAGAAGAGGGAAATGGTTAGTGATGCATGCAAGACCCGATGTGTCTGAGAAGCAATCCTAACGATAACCCAGATGGTGTGGCGAAGCCAACTACCAACTAACAATGAAAATAAACAGTTACGTTCAGTAAACAAAACATATGAAACACATGAACAATGGCATGTAAACAGTCTTATGCTTAGCCAGGTTGTGAATAGCTAGGATAGCTAAATGCCCAGTTAATGTCAGAGTTACCAGTCCTTTGGGAAAAGTGTTGTGCTGGTCCGACGTATATGAGGCAGAGAAGAGATGATGCCGTCCGTAGCTGGAGAAAGTTGTCCTTGCTGTGATGTCTGTTTCGCTGCAGTATAGGTCGGAGGATTTGACCGTTCGTTCGTTGCAGTTTGCCTTCTGTTCCCTTTGGGTAGAGTTAGCTAGCAGGTCTATTGTTAGCTGCTTTCGCTAAACTTACTGCGTCTCACTTATCAGTTCGATGACTGAGAGATCTTAGGCGTATGTCGGCCGTAAGAAGTGAGAACAAAGAGTTGCTCTTCACCGGTTGACGGTGTGCTCACGCGTTGCTGGAGGTGAGGAGAGGTCAAGACGTGTGCGCCTGGCTGGAAGGCCGGCGAAAGAGAGAGAGGTGAAGAGGTCCTTGCCTGGTGGGCGCCGACAGAGAGAGAGAGGGTCACATCTGGGAAGACGTGCCTTTTGTTTAAG
>NC_045165.1:16901261-16916261 GCF_900700415.2 Clupea harengus
ATTTATTATCTAAAGCACTTCTTAATTGGATTAATTGTTAAATGGAACGTGTGTTATTAGAAAGGAGCCAAATACAGGGGTGGGACTGGGAAGGGGGAATTAGTATCTCTCTCAAACACTGGCATGCTTCTCACACACACACAGACATATACACACATTTATTGAAAGAGACACAGGAATGTGTATGTATGTGTAGAAGTGGCTGTGTACTCCCCATCTCCAAACTACCATGCATGCTGACAGAGATAAGAACTATGCTCCGTAGAAAAGCTTTAAAATATATTTTTTGATGCCTGAAATCTAAGATTCCTTTTTTGTCATTGCTTGTATTCACAGTAAGACGGTGGAGAAGCATATCTGGGAATTAAATGTTCCTCATTTCCAAGATGCTTTGCTTTAAATTCTGTGATACCTTAATGGTTCTTACAAAGTCAAGGCACTATGACTTATGGCAACGTTTTTGATATACGATTTATCTGAGGCAACCTTTAAATGAATCTATAGGAGAGGAAAGGGGGTGATATTCCATTTCATAATAATCCTACCCTCATATGCGTATAGATACCAACTGATGCATAGATGTATATCTCTGCTTATTCTTTTACTGCTGCCTTTCTCTGTAGTGCCGATATTGGTGTGACTCTCTTGGTGTTATTTTGTCATCTTATTTCACCAGTGTTCTCATTAGTAAGCATACTAATCAGGTGTTAAATATGCACAATGCCCAACTGTCAGCCACTATCATAGCTGACTTTCTCTTTACATTTCATCTAGCCTTAACCTGACCTGATAGGTGTAGTACAATGTCCATGTCATTTGTTGCTGAAGGGCTTTCTTTGTATAGCTCCTCTGTGAGAGTGACCGTCTGCTCTCCCCAGCCTATCAGTCGCTCTGAGACATGGTGTCGCTGCCATGGGGTTATCTATGAAGGATAGGGAATCATGGGGAAACTGTCAGACAAAAAACAGAGTTAGACTTATCTCTCTTAGATACTCTCCAGCAGATATTCTCAAGATTGTAAACTTCTTTCAAATTTGGAGAGAAAAAGGCAGAACATTTTCATTTAAAACATGAATTTGTCTTAAATTTGAGGTCCAATTTGAGGTCCAATTTGATTGAAAATTCCAGTTAAAGATTTGTTATTACTTCTATCATAACGCTATTATTAATTTTAAAATGTATTAAGACAATAAGTTATTTGTTGACAGTGAGCTCTTCAAAGAATGTGTGTGTGTGTGTGGGGGGGGGGGTATGTTGGTTATTTGTAAACGAAAATATCTCACACTTCAAGTGCATTCTTCAACAAGAAATAAAATGTCAGAAACATTTCCCACAGAAAAAAAATCTCAGAGACGTGTCATGGTTCGATCGATTGCTGTACACAATGAAGCTTGTCACTTGTGTCATCGTTACAACTGAAACAATATAATCGAGAAATTGCAGTTAGGTCCTCCGCGGCACTACATCAAAATTCGATTCTGTGGAGCATTGTTTTATGTCGTTAACTACAACACGCAGTGTGTCCTTCAATTGGTCAGAGTCCTTGTAGATCATTTTATCAACGGTACCCATTGGCACTTTGACGCCCCCATGGTTCAACATATTGCGGTCATTGGTGATATCATCTGCTCCTTCAAAGCGCTCGTAGCCAATCAGCGCCCAGGGGGTCGGACGCATTTGGTGGATACTCGCTCTCGCAGACAGTGGTGGTAGCGAACGTCCCTGTGCGCACATTGAGGAGTAGAGGACGGCGGCTGAACGACAAGCGACTCTTTGGGAGGAGATAGTGGTTATTTTTTCTCTCCGCTCAAACAACAACAACAACTAATATCACGATTTATCCAGAGTGTCGTCAAACTACAGCGATCGAAACGTGGGGGGGAACAAGGGATTTTATCCGCAAGTTTTTTTCTTTTCCATTTTTTTTCTTTTCATAAAAGAGGATTGTGTGTTTGCATTCGCGACGCAAAGATGATGGTCGGGGAGATCGAAGTGAAGGAGAGACCGAGGCCGAGTCCCGACTATTTGATGCAGTTACTGAACGAGAAGAAGCTCATGACGAGTTTGCCCAACCTGTGCGGTATCTTTACACACCTCGAACGGCTTCTTGATGAAGGTAAAAATCTGAAATGGTGCTGTGGAGAGTTGGGGGAACGTGACCGGGGCTTGAAGGGTGCACGCTTGCTGCATAGAACACCATAGGCATGCATGCACGGTAGGCTAGCTCAACTAGCTTGGTACAGAGCAGAATCACACGGTTAGCGCAACTTAACTCTCACAACTTCAAAAAGTGTAAATCCTGATACAGTAAACTGATATAGTTTGTTGGTATGGTTGTTGGAATGTGTGTCGTTTTCAAACAGTTTGGGAGCTAAGTGTTGAATGTGTGAGACATATTGGGGCCATGACCAAGAATAAAGGAAAAGTTTTCTTTTCAATCAGGGGTTTCGGGACTAGCAAGATTAGCCAGCTAACGTTAACTTAGCTGCAACGTTAGCCACAATTAGCCAGTTGTTCCACTGCTGGTCTCAGAATATCCAAATCAACACGGGCTATCCCTGTTGTCACAGATTTCTTTGATCGGGCTAATTAAGTGAGCTGTCTTTGGTGGGGAATTGATACACCGTCTAACGTTATCTGACCGTAACGGTAACCCGTTTACTTGGCCAAGTGTTCAGGTTAAAACAAACAAACTTGGTGGCCATAGCCGTGGACCAGCGGAGAAATGCAAGCTTTTTATCAGAAAATGAGCAGGATAATCGAATCTTACTCATTGACTTTTACTGGATATCCACAACTATTGTACATGGCTTTTTGTTCCTGGGGACGGACTCGTTTAAACAAGAGAGATTATTTTAGCTGGTAACGCAAAGGCAAGTCCTCGTGCGTTGGAATGTGGTCCTGGTATGGTTAGTTTCGCTCCAGGGTCTTGGTAACAATGGCCATAGGAATTGCCTAACACCAGCTGACCGAGCAGGGAAATGTTGTCCATCTTTGTTGTGGCCAGCCATGAATGTTAAGTGTTTTTGCAACATTAGGTAGCTGACTGTAATGTCTAACAGTGTTTGGTCTACGGAGAAGGTGTATCGATAGCCAAATTGTGTTGCAGCGGTACGACATTCTGTCTGGGTATTTACCTGGTAAAAATGAACAAAAACAGCGAACAACTCCCGATACACCGGTGTTGACCGAACTAAACCTGTTGTCTTTGGTTGTAGTAAAACTATTCCCGACATAGTGGCGTATTGCTATTTATATCGCGAGCAAGATAGTGGTCGAACATGCTTGCTGTAATTGAATGGGTGACGCTAGAGAGCGCCACTTTTCCCCCGATGCTGTTCTGCTGTCTGCGCTGAAGTCATTGGAATGTTGTCACTACTGTCTCACGCATCGGTCCCCCCCCAGATAACACCAGAATGTGTGGATGTGACAGTGTTGCCAGCGTTCTTGGGCGATGTAACCGTAAATTCAGAGTCAATTCCCCGGCGACCCCACAGGAATTGGGGGATGTTTGTTTGCCCGGTGAGGCCATTCATGTATCGCAGTGATTGCAGAGGGCACGGCATGTCAGCGATATTTAATTGTGAACCCGTATTCCGCTCGGTTTGTGGCGGACCTTGGTTTTATTAGACTAATCTGAGGTAATAAAAACATGAAATATGTATCCGCTGTCTAAACAATTAGTCTATGCTGAACGTTTTTGTTCAACTTCTGCAGGTTCATGGTGTCAGTAAAGTGCTAGCTCACGGAAGCCTTTATTTTCTTACTGGTGAGAAGATGGTCACTAGGTCCTTTATGGAGCCACGAAAAGCCCCCTGCGCTCAGAAATGCGTTTTATAGCCAGCGAGTATTGTTGCTGTGGTGTGGCCGCCCGTGGTAATGGCCCTTCCTGTGTGCTTGTTTTTCTGATTTGGGCTGCGAAGTCTCAGAGTCGGCTGTGAGCGGGCCCCCTTTCCGCAGCTGCCCAAGACATTTCACACGCAGCTGTCGGATCTTAAGCCCTACTGCTCAAAGTCACGGCAACGACTTAGACCCCCTTTCTGTCGCCCCTAAATATTCCGTAGCACAGGACTTCAACCGACTTCGATTCTATTCGTAGGTTATATTTTTTACTCTGTTCGTCCCGGTAGGATTTGAGCACAATGTTTTCCCAGCTCCGTCATCCTTTAAAGCAGTGGGTCCCAAACTTTTCATGGCATGCTTTGACAATGAGACAAATTGCGCCTCCCTCTCCCAACACCATGGTGCAAAGATTGAGATTGTTTTCAGATGCCCATCAGCTGTTGCATATCTTTCCTTAAACATTGTTTCTACATTTGAACAGTGAGCCTTATCTATTTAATTTAATCAATAAGTTCAAATTTTAATGATGAAAAACAGATGTCCAACAGCTGGCGCATAACTTTTCTTTAACATGGTTTCCTCCCTTGAACAATTAAACATTTTCAGTGTCATTACCTCCGTAACCTCCACCAGTGAAACGTAAATATTGTATCAGTTTAATGTTTTTTATTTGATCAGAGCTCTTGTTTAAAATGGATCAAATCTGGACCAATCAAACACAGATTTATGACTTGTCACACGTCATTCTTTGGATCATTTCATGTTTGGTGCATGTCCATTATGTTATTAATTAGCTTACGTTAGATACCCAAACGGTAGGCCCTGACCATATTATATAAGCGCAAAGTAGGCTATAAACTCATCACCACATGCTGTAAGGGCACTGCCATACGTGATCTGACCAGTAGTTGGTTGTTCAGAGTTTTTTCACCTCTAACTCTGCACTCCACACTTTAGGAGCCTCTGCTGTAGAGGAACAGTTGGTCAATCACAGCGAGCGGCTGCGTGTGGAGCATTTGCATAGTAATTTGGTTATGGTGAAGGATGCTTGTGAGTCAGACACTGTTGCTATTGTGAGCAGATTCATTTGTACACTGATTGACCGTAATAGGAAAGCACACATCAGCTGTTCTCCTCAGTGTGTGTGTGAGGGAGAGAGAGGGGGGGGGGGGTAGTAGTAGAGGGGAAGAGAGAGAGAGGGAGTGATTTTAAGTGGTCAGTGGAGGCTTGGATCAGTACAGTTGGTCAGGGCGTCCAGGGGCTTCTCTCCTAATATAGATCTCCTCCAATGGCCCCCTCCCTAATACAAGGTGACCGCAAAATGTTGTAACCAGCAGGGTGTTGCTGTTACTCTTGAGCATGTTTGGAAGGCAGATATTGGATCCAGTCCTTAAACACACACACACAGTCTCTGGTTAGTCTAACTGATAACATTCAGACAGAGAGGTCTGGGGCGCCTCTAGATGCATTTTGATTTTCAAAGCTGTCCTGACAGCTGCACACGCACACACTACACACACACACACACATACCCCCCTCTTCAAATTCTTGCATGTGTGTGCAGCTGTTTCCATGGCAAAGGAAAATTGACACCCTCTGCTTTAACCCCTTTGACCCCCCCCCCCCCCCCAAAGCTCGTCTGGATTTAGACCTGGTGTGTGTGTGTGTGTGTGTGTGTGTGTGTGTGTGTGTGTGTGTGTGTGTGTGTGTAAAAGCGACAGGGAGAGGACTGTTTTTTGAGGACATAGAGCCACCCAAGGTTATTTTGCTGAGCTGCTGGTAGACATGAGGGGTTTAAATCTCAGACTTTACAATGGCACAGTACAATTCCATTGTTCAAGCAAAACAATTCCATATATGCCCTTATCACAGAATATGCCATGATATGATGCTGTGTGATTCAATACAGCACCCCACACAAATATGTGGTCTGGCTATCCCAACACCTCTTTATGTGGCTAACAGACTGAAACTAAATCAATTGGAGACCACCGTTGCGTGTCTAGTATAACACCTTTGTGATTTCATTTTCATAAACGCACCCAAAAGGCTTTCTGTATAGTGTAGCCAGTACTACATTTCTCTGACTTTTAAAGCCCACTAAGATGTGCGTACTATAGTAAAGCCTATTTATCTTTTTGGACCTAGAGTGAAATAATTTGCCCCCCTGGACTGGTTGTTGATTCTTTAAACACAACTGTTTTAAGCGGTCTTACTGCTTTTTAGATGGATGCATTGATCCACCCCAGTGTTTTGCAACATCACTATCAAACCCTAGGAGCACTAAGAGTTAGGAAAGGCTGTTAGTCTGTACTTATGTCCTCTCATGGTCAACGGTACAACCGACAGGTGTGTGTGTGTGTGTGTGTGTGTGTGTGTGTGTGTGTGTGTGTGTGTGTGTGTGTGTGTGTGTGTGTGTGTGTGTGTGTGTGTGTGTGTGTGTGTGTGTGTCACGCATCCTTCCTAGATGACAAAGCGTCACACCTTAAACACTGCCTGTCAGGTAAGAACCAGCCTCTGTTGTTTTCATCTGACATCAGCTTTAGAGGGAACGACACACACACACACACACACACACACACGACCAAACAACCTGTCTGTTCTCAACCACCACTGAGGCACTTCATTTGGTGCATTTCAAACACACAGCACACTGTTTGTCTGAAACTGCCATAGCCTGACAGGGCACAGTGGCTTTTCCATTTAGTAGGTTTGTCAGTTTCTAAAGACCTGAGCCCATTTTCCTGCATGAAAGATTAACTCAATTGTTCAGAATTGGATTATGGTTTGTCAGATTAAAGCAATCAGCCGGGTGTTTCTTATGTGTGTATGTGTGATGGTGTGTGTGTGTCCAGTCTGGCTGAATGGCTCCCACCTACAGCTCCTGCTCTTGTAAGCACAGCAGTTTGGGTTCATAAAGATTAGACAGTGAAAAAAAGTCACAATACCCCCCCCCCCCTTTATTTTTGCCATTGTGTGTGTGCCATTTCATTTCCTGCTCAACGGTGTCCCACCCCCACCTTACAGGACGAGACCTGCGTCAACCTTCACCATGCAATCAGATTAAAGCCCAACGAGACGGAGCGCTGCTCGAGGGCTAACAGTGCTCACTCAGACACCACCCCAGGCCGTGCTTCCCCCTACCCACATGCTCCTTATGAGGGGATCATTCAGTAACCAAGATGGGCCATGAGTTGCTGGTTTGTGCCGAGTAATTGGCACTGTGGTTCTTGTCCTTGTGTTGGAACCAGGGCTGTGGTTCTTGTCCTTGTGTTGGAACCAGGGCTGTGGTTCTTGTCCTTGTGTTGGAACCAGGGCTGTGGTTCTTGTCCTTGTGTTGGAACCAGGGCTCTGGTTCTTGTCCTTGTGTTGGAACCAGGGCTGTGGTTCTTGTCCTTGTGTTGGAACCAGGGCTGTGGTTCTTGTCCTTGTGTTGGAACCAGGGCTGCGGTTCTTGTCCTTGTGTTGGAACCAGGGCTGCGGTTCTTGTCCTTGTGTTGGAACCAGGGCTGCGGTTCTTGTCCTTGTGTTGGAACCAGGGCTGCGGTTCTTGTCCTTGTGTTGGAACCAGGGCTGTGGTTCTTGTCCTTGTGTTGGAACCAGGGCTGTGGCTGTGGCCCTGTGCTCCACATAGAGCGGCACTGCTCTCCATGTGATCGTCTCTGTTGGGAATAGTTGCTTTAGTTGATAGGGGTTCTTTCTCAGGGCTCTGTTCAGACCTGGGGTGCACAACAAATGAAAGCTAAACCTTCTTCTAAAGCTAAATCTTTCATCTACCTTCTTATCCTGTTGGTTCATGGTGTGGTCGTCTTTGATCACAAATGTGAGATTGAGGGATCTGGCGACTGAGTGTTCCGGTGGAGATGTGAGGGGCTGTATAGGGAGTCATTGGCAGACCTGTGCAGCCATACTTGTTGTATTTCATAATTTCATTTTAATGTCACCGTCTTTGCATTTCATCAGACAATTTACTAACATACATTTTAAGACACTTTTGTTGTTCCCAGTGTCACACAGAGCAGAGAGTACTTGGCCAAGGCTGAGGAGAATTTCAGTTATTTAGACCTTGTATTTCCTCTCACAGCTGGGCTGCTTGGACATAATGACTGAATTGACAACGTGATAATGGTGAACCGAACAACAAGAGTATAAATGTTTGTCCATGCACAATATAACCTCTGTTCTAAATGCTTGTCTGCTTTAATTGCATACAAGCTATGGATTACCCATGAAGCCATGGAGAGGCCCTGGCTGGGATGTGTTCCCACAAGGCTGCAGTGTATAGGCTCCTTCAACACAGCTGTGCCATCTGATCTTGTTTACGCTAAACAAGTCTGCTCCTGATCAGACCTGAGATTATGGACCATAGGGCTGTCAACGAATATTCTAAATTCGAATATATATTCGAATAGTTGTTAAAAATAGAATTTCGAATGTGAAAATTAATATTCGAATGTAAAAAAAACCCAAAAAAAACAGCGGCAGCACTGTCTGCTTTGCGGGTGGGCGCGCGCCTGAGATCAGGGACAGGTCACAGGAGTCGCACTGTCTGGCACAGAGTCACTGCTGACAGTTGACTTGCGAGATTCAGAAAGTGTAGAATCCAGCTTGACCGCAGCAGAGAAAGTGATTGTAACCCCCAAACATCTAAAGAGTGATGTCTGGAAATATTTCGGATTTTGGTCAGTTGATGGTAAACTTGTTGAGCCTACAGCTAAAGTAGTGTATAAGCTATGTAAGCTAAAGTTAGCTTACCATTCAACAACTAGCAACTTGAGGCTACATCTCCACATTTTGGAGATGTAGCCTCAAGTTGCTAGTTGTTGAATGGTAACCTAACTCTAGCTTACACACTACTTTAGCTGTAGGCTCAACAAGTTGCCTCACTGCTGACAGTTGACTTGGTGGTAGATGGCAGAAAGTGCAGAACCCTGCTTGACCGCAGCAGAGAAAGTAATTGTAACCCCCAAAAATCTAAAGAGTGATGTCTGGAAATATTTTGGATTTTGGGCAGTTGATTGTAAACTTGTTGAGCCTACAGATAAAGTAGTGTGTAAGCTATGTAAGCTAGCGTTAGCTTACCATTCAACAACTAGCAACGTGAGGCTACATCTCCAAAATGTGCATCCAAGTGAATACGGCATAATATGTGGAACTTCAGCGAAACAGCCACGTTTGGATACATATTTTGCGCCGTCCGTCACAAGTTCGTTGCCTGCGGCACGACAGGAGGCCTGCACGCAAAAATTGATTTCGTTCATATGCAAGGACATAAGGCTGACCAGTGTGGTGGATGGGATAGGCTTCAGGGAGTTCTGTGAAGCACTGGAACCGAGGTACCGTATCCCTTGTTGTCGTTCATTTAAACCGCTATGCGCAGAGAGCGAGGCGGTGCGGGAGAGGCAGAGAGAGGGAGAAAGAAAGAGTGCGAGTGTGTGCAAGCTCTGCGGTCTTGGCCATTAGTTAATTTACGTATTTTTGTGTAGGTAATATGTTGTTAAATATGTTTAAACTTAAATAAATTACCTATACAAGTAGTTATGTCTCGTTGTATTAATTTGTCCTGTTATTGACGTGCCTAATGCGCAACCAGAAATTCGAATATGTTCGAATATATGTGTTTTTTTAAAGCGAATATTCGAACGTCATTTTTGAGCCATTTTGACAGCCCTAATGGACCAGCAGACAGCAAGCAGATTCAGCCCAGGCCGTTGACTAATCTGCCCAGAGAAGCGAGCCTTGTGCTGCACCCTGGCATATGCAGTGTCATGCTTCTCTTTCTGTTTCACTGCTGTGCTATGCATCTGTGCTGGCCCCTGGTATAAAGCAGCATTGTGGTTAGGTGTCTGTGCTGGCCCCTGGTATAAAGCAGTACTGTGGTTTTGTGTCTGTGCTGGCCCCTGGTATAAAGCAGTACTGTGGTTAGGTGTCTGCTGGCCCCTGGTATAAAGCAGTACTGTGGTTTTGTGTCTGTGCTGGCCCCCGGTATGGTTAGGTGTCTGTGCTGGCCCCTGGTATAAAGCAGTACTGTGGTTAGGTGTCTGTGCTGGCCCCTGGTATAAAGCAGTACTGTGGTTAGGTGTCTGTGCTGGCCCCTGGTATAAAGCAGTACTGTGGTGGTTATGTGTCTGTGCTGGCCCCCGGTATAAAGCAGTACTGTGGTTAGGTGTCTGTGCTGGCCCCTGGTATAAAGCAGTACTGTGGTGTTTATGTGTCTGTGCTGGCCCCTGGTATAAAGCAGTACTGTGGTGGTTATGTGTCTGTGCTGGCCCCCGGTATAAAGCAGTACTGTGGCGCTCTCCCTCCAGTGGACCCTGCTGCAGGAGTAATAAATGGGATGACAAGAGGAGGCTGACAGGGTGAGTGCAGGGACAAGTCACCTCCCTGGGCTGGGCGCTTCTCTTTTTCTAGCTCCCTCTTTTTGTTTCTCGCTTTCAACCCTCCCTCCCTCCCTCCTTCCCGTTCTCGCTCTCTGCCACAGACTGCTATCTGATGCCTGCACATTTATGTATGTACGTGTGTGTGTGTGTGTGTGTGTGTCTGGTTCTTCGCCCTGTGCCTGGTCTGTAGGCCCCTGTGCCGCAGGACTGATAAAGTCGTCCTGCGTCGGGTCCTCCCGTCAGCCCTTGCTCTTATCAGGGGTCCTGAGCGCTACTGGGGTGTCCTTATCTCTGCCCGAGCTGCCAAAGGACCCAACTGCCTGTCACACCCCAACCCCCCCCTCTCCCCTCCTCCTCCTCCTCGTCTCTCTGACCACCCGGGTGATTCAGACACGGACACATTAGCCATCCTCAACTGGAGGAAAAATTCATAATGGAGGTTCTTTCTCCCTCTGGCTCTGAAAAAGAGAGTACTACCCAATCAGTCTGAAATGTCACCCACCACTCCCTGCTTCTCAGAGTGCTGGTTGTGTGGCTGTGTTTTTGGTGTTGGTTAAAAGGGAGTGCAGGAATGTTATTTTTAGTGTAGGGTAGCCACTGTGGTCAAGTCCCTCGCTCTCTCTCTCTCTCTCTCTCTCTCACACACGCCCACACACACGGGGGGCTTTGGAATACGTGTGCCCCCCCCCCCCCACAAAAAACTCCAACCAGTCACTGTTCATTCCCCAAACACAGGAAGTCCCGGGCCGCCAGAACCGGAAGGTTCTCCACCCTTGTCCTCAGCTGTGGTGGGAGTTCTGGGGGAGAACAAACGGGGGTTTGTTGAGTGTTGTTTAACGGCCCTCCCTTCTCCTGTGCCGTGATGGGGCTTTGTGATTCGTCACTGAGGTGTGCTTGTCTCGGGAGTTTCCTTTGACTAACCAGAGAGGAGGGAGGGAGGGGGAGGGAGGAGCCCGTCTCAGACTATGTTTATTCATCCCCTCTCTCCAAACAAGACATACACACACACACACCAGCCCGCCCGCCCGCCCGCCCTCTCCACAAAGTGAAACAGGGCCTCACCCTTTTACATTCCTCGACTGCCTGGAATAGTTGTTCATGCAGCCCTCCTTTCTTCACCCTTTTCACACATCTCTTTCTTTCTCCCTCGCTTTCTCAGCTTTTGTAACGTCCAAGCCTGAGTAAGCGCCGCTGGAAATGTCAATAAAAGGCAAAAAAAGACAGCAAAATAGGACAAAGAGAACAAAAATAAAAAATGGAGAAAAGAAACCAGGATGGCATGACTCATTAGCTGAATAGAAAATCAGGATGGTTACAGCCAAATAAAACGAGAACAGTGATGTGTGTGTGTGTGTGTGTGTGTGTGTGTGTGTGTGTGGGTGTGTGGCAGGCCGATTGCTGCCAGCTTGTGGCGCTCTGCTCAGCACAGCACTAGCTTCTCTTGAATAGTCCAGCGCCGCTACGCAGGCTGGGTGTGTGTTCTGTTTGGTCCTGCAGCATGTGCTCCTCACCCCCCCCCCCCCCCCCCTCTCTCTCTCTCTGGCATATGGGGGCTGGACAGGGTGTGTGTCTTTCTCTGCTGTTTTGGATCCCGTCTTTCTTCTTTCTGTCTCCCTCTCTCCTCCCACTGTTTCTCTCAGCCCTCTCTCTCTCTCACTCCCCCCCCTCCTTATTCATCCCTTTTTGTTTCATTGGACTCTTTTCCTGGTAGTAAAGGTTTCGCCCTGAAGGCCTCCTGTCCTAAAGTAACTCATTGCGTGTGTGTGTGTGTGTGTGTGTGTGTGTGTGTGTGTGTGTGTGTGTGTGTGTGTGTGTGTGTGTGTGTGTGTGTGTGTGTGTGTGTGTGTGTGTGTGTGTGTGTGTGTGTGTGTGTGTGTGTGTGTGTGTGTGTGTGTGTGTGTCCCTAGTTGAAGATCTAAGTTGGCCTGTCTCTCACATGTTGGTTTATCGAAAAGATGCTGAAGCGTCCAATAATCACTCTGCTGTAATCTTGGCCTCGCTCACGCACTTTCCCTCGATTTCCAGACGGAAACAAAAAACTGTTACAGGAAGACCAAAACAACATAGACATTGTTAGTGCGTTTGCCCAGTTTGTACAAACACACACACACACACATAGCCAACCTTATGTTCAGTTGTTTTTGTGGCCCCTTCTTCTTTTCTGTAGTCTGGTCCTTGTGTTCTCTTCATCCAGGCCTGGGGTGTTATACATCAGGGCTGAATAATCTGCCTGTCTGGAGGAAGGCTTGTGTGATTTGTTTGTGTTTTAGTGTGCAGTGTCTCATCAGGACCAAGCCAGCCACTGCTAACCCCTCCCGTCCACCTCCCTTGGGTAGGGGGGGGGGGGGGGGGCATGACACCCCATCTTAGGCAAACACACAGAATGCTCTGTGTGTGTGTGTGTGTGTGTGTGTGTGTGTGTGTGTGTGTGTGTGTGTGTGTGTGTGTGTGTGTGTGTAAAAAGAGAGCATGAACCTTTTCCGAGGTTGTAAACTCTTCTTGGCAGGCACATGATATTTTTGTTTTAACTGCTATGTTTTCTTTTTAGTTCCACGTGCACACGCCAAAAGGATGTCGTGATTCTGGTGTTGCAGTTTGACCGAGCAACCACATCAATAACAATACAAACCAAACCACAGATTTGTGGTGTGTGTGTGTGCGCGCACATGTACATGCAGTATGTTGCAGTACAGTGATTTTAACCAAGGTGGATTTGATTTGCATCCCATTTGCATTTCCTGTCACCTGTTGCGGTCTAAGCGCTCAGGCCCACTAACGGGGAAATCTGACTGATCACATATTGAGGAAAGCTGATCTTACTTCCAGCTTGTTGGACGCGACAGGGTGTGTGTTAGACACGGTCAAATACACTTTTCACTCCCCAGGAATGTTGGTCTATTCTCCAGGTGGCGATCAGTGGTGGTAGATGTGAGATATAGTTTTGTTTGGTTTGTTTAGCCTTTTTTTGTTTGGTCTGCTTGGCTTTTAATTACGGCAGGCAAAAGTCACTGACATCCTTAATCACAAACAAACAGTGCGGGGAAGGAGGCCACCAGAGCAATGTGGGGTAATCGGTGTGTGTGTGTGAGAGAGAGAGAAGAGGTCAGTGTTTTAGTGTGTTAGTGGTGCGGGGAAAGTGATTGATTGTATGTGCTGAAAGCTGGAGGGGATGGGGGAGGGGCCAGAGAGAGAGAGGGAATGGAGTGGGATGGGGGGGAAAGGCGGAGTGAAACAAAATCACATGAGCGCTGAATGAGGTCATCACACAAGCAGCAATCAGAGCAACACAAACGTGTACACACACTCACACACGCTCACACACGCGCGGCACAATGGGCCCCTGTGTGTGTAATTAGGGGCCAGCTCACTCATTCCCAGACAGGCCTGCTTCTCTGCTGCAGCGCTGTGACTGAGTGAGTGAGAGAGACGTAGCCCAGGAGGACCCACTAAAAGATAACACCATCAGGCCACAAAGATTAAGAGCTGTTTTTTTATGGCCTCAAGATAAGATAAGGGTGCAAGAGTGTGTGTATGTGTGTGTGTGTGTCTGGGCGTCTGGGCAGGCACAAAGTAAATACGACAGACCGTCACTTTCCATGGTTAGAGGAGGGGAACGGCAGCCAGCTGTCCCATCCAGGTGAGCCCCCACCCCCCCCAACCACTTCCCCGTGCACCCCTCCTAGTGACCTCACATCTGGGTTATCACCCCCTCACGGTCCTTTGACAACCACCAGAAACCCACACAGCTTGTGCACTTGTACTTGCACTTGTACTTGTACACTTCCTTACTCGCTCTCTCTGTCTGAGATTCATTGCTTTATAAGCATGAATTGCAATTAACTGAAGGCCAAGCATTTTTATGCTTGCCTGCGGAACTAGGAGCAATGATGAGCGTAATAATCTGGGTCTTATTTCCCGCTGCTGTGTGTGTGTCTCCTCTCTCACTGAGGAAAGGTAGAAGCCGTCACTCCTTTGTAGTGAGGGAGACACGCAGCTTCCCTTTGCACTGATGGTTATTGAGCACCTGACACTCTCGATGAGTCTGAGCTAGCTCTTTCTCTCTCTCTCACACACACACACACACACACACACACACACACACACACACACACACAGATATTACACCACAGAACTGCTGCTAGCTGCGCTGCTTTCGTGCCTGCCTCCACTTCTATGTCTTGCTTCTCTGCAACTCTCAGGCATTCACTGAGCTCTGCTCTCTGGGTTCCAATACCCTCCAGAATATTCTAGAATATTCCTACACTTCCAGTTCAGGGATAGGATCCCTTCCGCTATCTTCCAGGGTGTTCTGATTGAAACAGAGCCTGTTGCACCCTATATTTGTTTTTAAAAGAATGGGCCTGCAACACTGTGCGCTTTAGACAACCGCTCCCACAACAACCCCAAATACATTTCTGCTAGCAAGTGTGCAATCATGTCAAGTTTATGTCAGACATACAAGTTGAAGTGAAGGTAAAGGCAGAGGGAGGTGTCCTCAACGCTTTCTCTCGCTCTCTCTCTCTCTGTTCTTCACCTCTCCTCTCATCACTCTGTCTCTGTCCCCTCCTGTGTGACTGGATGACAGCTGTCATGGCTGAAACACATAAAGTGCTCGCAATTCTGAGTTCCTATTCGGTCCTCTGCCCTCTAGAGCTGTCGGCGTGTTTGCACGCTCAGTCCTCATCAACATTGGCCAGCCCCCCCCCCCACACACACACACACACACACACACACACACACACACACACACACTCACACTCTTGCTGTCGCTCTCTCT
>NC_045165.1:16923761-16938761 GCF_900700415.2 Clupea harengus
ACACTCAGAGAAGGAAAAAGGGGGGGATTTAAAATGCAAACCCAGCTGTGTGTTCCTGATAAGGTGTAAAAACGCACACACATTGCACAGCTCTATCGTGACTCTTCTGAATCTTTATTCCTTTTCCCCCCTCCTCTCAAAAAAATTATTTTAGTTCTTGTGTGTGTGTGTGTGTGTGTGTGTGTGTGTGTGTGTCCTTGGGTGTGTGTGTGTGTGCGTGCGTGTGCGTATGTGTGTGCGCACGGCTGAAGTAGTCTACTCTGTGCTGAATAAAGGAGCTAGACATTAAAAGCCAAATCCTATTGCCTGCTGTGCTCGCTCATACACACACACACACACACACACACACACACACACACACGCCACACTCGCATAGGACTAAAGTGCACTGCTTTAGCATGGTGAAGTGTGTACCTCGCAGCGGTCTCATCTCTAACACCGGCACTAGTGTATTTCATCTCCCTCACCCTCTTTCCTACTCTGTTCATCTCGATCTGCTTTTTCTTTCATTCACCGTCTTCATCTCTCTCGCTCTCTCTCTGTTTCTCTC
Organism: Clupea harengus; assembly: GCF_900700415.2. Lineage (NCBI taxonomy): Eukaryota > Metazoa > Chordata > Actinopteri > Clupeiformes > Clupeidae > Clupea > Clupea harengus. Next base: position 16,924,312 of record NC_045165.1, read on the forward strand.
TGTCTCTCTGCTACAGTTGATGTCTCAATCGCTCCGTAATGCTTAAAAGCCGACATTAAAGAAGGCGCAAAAGGGCCAAGAGACAAAGCAGAGAGAGAGAGGGAGAGAAAAGAAGGGCAGAAAGGAGCTCTAGAGAGGAAGGGATGAAATATGGAGGAAAACCAGGAACAGGAAAGAGAGGGAGAACCTGAGAACAGGAGCATGGCCAGGAATCTAGTGCTGTGTGTGAGTGTGTCTGTGAGTGAATGTGCTTAATTGGCCCTCAGGCTCTCCCTGTTCAGGTGGCAGCCAGAGGATCGTCTAATCTCATCAATCAGTTCAAGTTTACCAGGGCTTTAATGAAGGAACTCTCTCTCGCACATACACACACACACACGCACATGCACATATACACACGCACATGCACATACACACACACACACACACACACACGCACATACACATACCGAGGAGCACAAGCTGTAGCACAAAGGGAAACATTTCCTTGACTGTGCTTCTCATGCCACCCTTCCCACTGCTTTTGGGGAACACACACACACACACACACACACTGTGAAGAATCTGCCGCTCTCTTGCTCACACACAGGCACATACATACACGCACACAGACACCACTCATTTGTGGTCAGGCAGCTTGCTGCTCTCTGTCTCCTGAGGAGGTGGTGAGTCCTGAGGAGGTGAGAGTGCCTTCATCTCAGCATGATACTCCTCCTCTTCCTCTCTCCCTTGCTGTGCTTCCTCTCCTCTCATCCTCTCCCCCTCTCCTGCTCTGTGATATCTCTCCTCTTAAATCCCTTTGTCCTCTTTTTCTTCTCTTCAGCTTCTCTGCTCTCAGCCCTGGCCTTAGCTCTTTGCAGTTACTTTTCTCCCTCTCCTTCCCCCTTTGATAAATAAAAGATCTCCTGTCCACATATTACGTCCAACACTTAGTCAAATGTACAGTCAGAGACTAGATTACACACTTCACATATGGCCCCATCACCTGTGTGTGTGTGTGTGTGTGTGTGTGTGTGTGTGTGTGTGTGTGTGTGTGTGTGTGTGTGTGTGTGTGTGTGTGTGTGTGTGTGTGTGTGTGTGTGTGTCGCCCCCACATCCTTTGCTGAGGGGAACCCAGAATTCCCATTCTGTATGAATTACGTTCCCGAGTAAACACACTAACTGGCCGTGTGTGTGAGAGAGAGAGAGGGTGTGTATCTCCTCGTTATTCTTAGCTCTTCCCAGCTGACTGCTAGGGAACTTGAGAGGATTCATTGGTTGCCATAAGCGACACGCATTAGGCTTCTTTTCTTTGTGCTCTTCCTCAAGACGTGGCAGTTTAAATCTGATCTGATGACCGTTGCCAGGTGATGTCATGCTAAGTCAAAGACACACTTTCCATCTGTTAAACGAGAGCAGATGTTCCTTTCATTGCCCTGTCTTCTTTTGATATATTCCTCTCTCTCTCTCTCTCTCTCTCTCTCTCTCTCTCTCTCTCTCTCTCTCTCTCTCTCTCTCTCTCTCTCTCTCTCTCGCCACTCGTTTATTTCCTCTCTCTTCACCTGTGGTTGTCTTTTATCATGTGCGGTGATGAGTCTGATAAACACACACACACACACCACTGAGGTAGACCGCTGTCTGATGGTGATGTGGATATGGTGGTGGTGGGGGTGTGTGCACCTAAGCCACCTCTCCTCTACCTCTGCTGTGATCATTTCAGTTCCATGTAGAAGCAAAGAAGAGGGGGCAAGTTTGTTTGGAGGAGAGGAGTGGAGAGGACTGGAGTGGAGTGGAGATTTGTGCGGAGGGAAAGATGGAGCAGCCTGCTCTGGCATCCATGCTTTGCCCTGTTGCCTGGTGACTTCTGCATTCATTTAGCTGTTTGTCTTTCTTCATCTTCCCGTCTCAGTCACACACTCACACTTTATCTGAACACCCCACTTCCTCTTCCTCTTCTCAGCCCTGTGTGCTCTATGCAAGTTACATTCACACTCTCTCAGTCTTTTACTTTTTACTCGTTCCTTCTCTTTCTTTCTCTCTCTCTATCCCTATCTTTCTCTCTCTCTCCATCTTGCTTTTTGTCCTCTTCCTTCTCCCTCCCTCTCTCCTTTCTCCTCTCCTCCTCCTCTGTGTGTAAGTGAGTGATCATGATGTGTGTTCAGTGGTGTTCATTAGTGCAGCCTTAACCAGGCCCAGCATCCTAAACACACTTCTCTTCCTCTTCCTCTCAGTCCTGCAGCCTCTGGCTTTCACTGCACACAACATTTATATCAATAACTGCCGTATCCTCTAGAGACCGTGTGTGTGTGTGTGTGTGTGTGTGTGTGTGTGTGTGTCAGGAGAGTGCTGAGTCAGGAGCCTAATGTCCTCAGTCAGATCGAGCGAAGGGTGTTTCACCTCCACATTGACCTCTGTAAACACACACACACACACACACACACACACACACACACACAAATTCACGCGTGCACACACACGCTAACTAACTCCCTCACTGTGCCCTTGGCTCTCCAGCGAATCCCCTCCTCTGTGCAGATGATGTTCACATCCATCGTGTGTGTGTGTGTGTGTGTGTGCGTGTGTCACAGCTCTGCACTATACTCCTGTAGGCCTTGTTCTGTTCTGGTTGCTCTTCTGTCACAAAAGTAAATTTGTCATCTTTCGCTCTCTTTTTTTTAATTTTTTTTTTTTAAATTTTTTTTTTAAACTTTACTCTTAGCTGTTTTTTCCCTCCATCCTCTAATGCGGCCCTCTTTTTAACTCCAGATTGTGGCGTTTGTCAGCACAGGTAGACAAAACGATTTCATCTGTGGGGGGTAGAGGGAGTTGGGCGGCATCTGGGCAGAGGGGGGCGTTTTAAGCCGCCTTCACATTTAAAACCCGTTGATGTGTTAATGTCGTTATGTCAATGCAAACTTCTATGAAATGTGCAAGGTGTCATGCCAGATTAACCTAGCTATTTTAAACGTATGGATTTGGGGGCAAAGATGCACAGGCCCCCTAAGGATTTCTTCCGTTTCCTATAATCATTTTTTAAAGTTCAGTTGATAACTAGCTGTCATCTCATGCAAACGGAACTCTGCCATTTAAACCATTTAAAGTTATTTAAAAGTTTCCTAATCATTTCTAGTAATTTTAGGTGAGCAGGCCACCGATGGAGAAAGGGAGGGGGAGAGAGAGAGAGAGAGACGGGGAGAGAGAGAGGCAGAAGTAGAGTTAGGAGCGGAGCGAGAGGCCGTCAGATGCTGAGGGCTCGGCCCAGCCTCCTTATGCTAATGTGACATTTTCCAGATCACGCCGCTGAGTCTGGATGAGGGACGAGAGGTGGAGGAGGAGGAGGAGAGGGGCGAGGGAGGAGGTGAGAAAAAAATAGAGAAAGGGAGTAGGAGATGAAAAGGAAGAAGGAGGGGATAGAGAGTGAAAAGAGGGGAAGAGAGAGCGAGAAGAGAGAAGGATCGACTCCTTTTTAGGATCTTCAAAAAGGGGAGATGGGGTTGGAGAAAACTGGACATCATGAAGCCTCACTGCCCAGATAGCCTCCTGCTAAAGAGGGGGCAAAACTGAGAACACACACACACACACAAAACAGCAGACTGAGTAGGTATGACAGGGAACATTTTTACCTCATAAAATGTTACACCAATGTTACTGGATAGAAATGGTTAAAGAAACTACAGCTAACTAACCATAGTCATTAACAGGCCCATTTTATAATGGATGTGAATAGGAACAAGAATGACCCATTTTGGGGCTTTTTGACTGCCGTGGATACGCTTAGGAACAGGAACGTAACCTTATTTCACAATAAACCGGTGCCTTCTCCCATGGCTTCTCCTTGGTCAAATCCTGTGCTCTAGAATTGTCCATATTGACCTATAAAACAAAGCGATGTATAGAAATAATTCCAAGGTAAGCTGTAGACCTAAGATCCAACTACCAATACAGCCCAAAACCTTGATGCCAGCACCACGTCAAAGGTGCACAGTGGGTCATATACAAACTATTACTGCATCTAGCCACTGTTTTTGTAGAGGTCGCACTTCATACCCATCCAATATGACTACCGCTGAGCGTCTTCACTGGCGTAGCTAACCTGAGGGTCAGTATCGTGGCCAACATCGCCAGAAGCCAGTAGAGCAGCACCGATGCTGATCTTCCCTGTGTGTGGGGAGTTGTGCTACGCTAGGCTAAGTTTCTTGGCTCATGTTGGCTCCTGTCTTTTTTAGGAAGGGCACTTCCCTCACACTATCCTGCCAGATGTTTCCTGATTGCCAGGCTAGGCTAGGCTAAACTAAGTGTACGTAACCGTGAGGGGAGATAGGCTTTCCTAGCACAAACAAACAAGTCTAGCATAGCTTAGCCAGTCTTCGTTGAGAAGGGAATGTTCTTGATGTTTGTTATATGTGACTGTTCAGGCTGAGTGTTTCCTGCTGTCCTGCTGGTTTGGGTTAGGCTGTTTGCACTGTGCTGGGTGACTGGAGGTTAGCCTAGCCCATCTCCAGTATGGATCCTGTCCAGTTTGGATGCGTCGTCTTGGCTGCTAGCAACTAATGTTTCGGAATCTTTTGAATCATCAAGGATGGGAACAGGCTGACTGTGTGTGGTGATTCAGACCCGTTGACCACTAGACTGTCCACCACTATTAGTCACCATTAATGTGAAACACACACACACACACCTTATCCTCCAACACCCTGGTTCTAGCCTTAGCCCCGTGCTATATTTGTGGGGTGTTTAGGGGTCACCCCTGTGCGTGGCTTTAAGTCATGGATGACGTGTGGGGTGAAAGGAGAGTGTTTAAATATCACTGGCAGCTGTTGACTGGGCCCCCTGTCCGCAGAAAGAGTTCCCCCAGACAACTAGACACACATGCTGGGGAGAGACACTATTACTCCCACATGAGGCTGTGTGTGGGTCTGGGTCTGTGTCAGGGTGATCATGCATGTCTAAATAGTCCAAAAATCAGACACTCGATGGTTTGACTGGGAGGACTTGGATAGGTGTGTGTGTGTGTGTGTGTGTGTGTGTGTGTGTGTGTGTGTGTGTGTGTGAATTAGACCAATGAGTAGACATCCTGTGCTTAATGGTGTTGTGGCTGCAGTCGTGAGCACTTATTTGAGCTCAGGCTTGTGAATGAATTGGCCCTTGTCTCGTGTGTGTGTGTGTGTGAGGGAGAGAGAATGCAGGCTTTAAGTGGTGCTGTGTATTTATCGTGAGTAAGTACTGCTGTTTGTGTCTGTGTCTGGAGGGTAGCAAACGTGTCTAACATGACTGCACACAGTGTTCTAGGTTTGTTTTATCTGTGTGTGTGTGTAGCTGACAGGCTGATCAAAGGTGAAGTGTAGCTCACCTCAAGACCCTCTTCCCCCCCTTACACACACACACACACACACACTAGCCCTGTTCTCTCCGACTGCTCCTGTTGCTCAAAGGGACTATTTAAGTTACAGTTGTACAGGAGCAGCTGATCTCCACAGACACACACACACACACACACACACACAGAGGTCTAGCTCCTGTATGACACGCAAGCCTGCACCTGGTTTTTGAAGTTCCCCCATTTCGCCCTCTCTACAGCCAGTGTGTCTTTTAAAATGCTTTCCCCTGTCTCTCCCTGACACCACCTATAACCCTCTGTTTCTCTCTCTCTCTCTCTCTGTGTGTTTGGCAGAGATCAACAGAGTGCGGAAGGACATGTATAACGACACAGTCAACGGGATGACTGATAAGCACCCGCTGGAGCTGCCAGATCCACTGGGCCCCATCGTCCACCTGCAGGAGAAGCTCTTTGTGCCCGTCAAAGAATACCCCGACGTAAGTAACTATGGACACACACACACACGGGCTCTCATGTGCTTGTTGTCACATATGCAAACACCGACATATGAGTGAGTAAGCAGAGCACTCACATACCCAACTGGATCATCACAAACACATAGACCATATAGACACACACTAAAGCATACACACACACACTCAAAAGCATACACACAGATGGGATCTGATCCCATCTGATCTCGACATCGAGTTTAAAAGCATATCAATGCATCACGGCACTCGCGTGTGTGTGTGTGTGTGCGCGTGTGTGTGTGTGCGCGTGTGTGTGTGTGCGCGTGTGTGTGTGTGTGCGCGCGTGTGTGTGTGTGCGCGTGTGTGTGTGTGTGCGTGTGTGTGTGTGTGTGTGTGCGCGTGTGTGTGTGCGTGTGCGTGTGCGTGTGTGTGTGCGCACGTGCACGTGCGCGTGTCCTGACTAGCTGTTTACAGCAGTTCCTAAGTGGCTGAACAGCAGGTGGAGGGGGTGAACGACCCCCAAGGGTGTCAGCGGGGCAGGTGGTGTTGAAATGTACCCCCCCTTTCTGTAAATATCAGCAGGATGGAAAAGCAAATGGTGGGTGCCATCCCCCACTCCCCCCCAGGCCTGGAGGTACCCCTCCAGAGGAACACCCCCACACTGATAGACGGATGTGGGGGACGGGGGGACGCAAGGGGGGCATAGAGGCCTCAGGCATACATGCTGATACCCTGTTGGGAGTGTGTGTGTGTGTGTGTGTGTGGGGTGGGGTGGGGTGGGGTGGGGGGGGGGGGGGGGGGGGGGGGGGGGTGGTGGTAAATGGAGATTACTAATCTCAGTAGACTAGCTGGCTGAGTGAAGGTTAAATAGAATAAAACATGGGCTGTCACTCATTCATGCAAGACACTCATACAAACATTAATCGTCACTGACAGGTGTGCGTGTGTAACACACACACACACACACACACACACACACACACACACACAGAGGTCAGATTGAGAAGGGCTGGTAGGATGTGTTTTGGAACACAGGAAAGATGGATGTAGACAACTGGGGTTGATTCAACACTAGACCCCCCCCTCCCACAACACACACACATTGTCACTCTCTCACACACACACACACACACACACACACACACACACACCCTTCAACAGGATTAGTCAGCGGACAGGGGCAGCATTTGTGCGTGCATGCGTGTGTTTGCGCGAGTGTGTGTGTGTGTGTGTCACCTCTTCGGTTGCGTCGTCCCTGCTGTTTTCGGTGATGGGGATGTAGGGTGGAAGGGCAGGCTGCCCGCAGACCAGCCGAGCGTGAAATGCATTTTCTCCCTCAGAGCGCTGATAAAGGCCGGCCTGGGCCCTCCGCCCCACCACACACATGCGCGCACACACACACACACGCTGCCTCGGTCTAAAAGTCATGTCAGATCCGTGTGGCATATGAAAAACCTAAGCCTTGCCTCAGGACACTATCCAACCAGACAGAAATGTCTCCCCACCTCTGTGAACATGCTGACACACACACACACACACACACACACACACACACACACACACACACACACACACACACACACACACACACACACACACATATATGCATGCATGCACACACCCCTCTTCCTAACACCTTAGATGCACTTCTGCACCCCATAATCCTCTCTACTTTTGTATTGATGTCCCCTTGTATCAGGTACATCTAAACGTACGCACATCATAAAGCTTACACACTGTGTGTGTGTGTGTGTCAAGGGTAACCACCACAGTCAGTTTACTAGTGTGACATGGCAGCTCTATTTTGAAGTACGCTCTCGTATGGCTTCAAAAGCCACCGCAAAGCACCCTGGGTATTTCCATTTGTGTAGATAAATATTTGTGTAGATAAATATAAGTGAGCGTTTGTGTGGAGTATGCAGGAATGGGAGGCAGTGGTCTCTCTTACACACACACACACACACACACACACACACACACACACACACACACACACACACACACACACACACACAGTGTAATAGAATCCTGCTGTGACCTCTAAATTCCCCCTGTTCTGTAATGCTGCGTGTCAGTGTGTTTACGAGCTAGGCTGTGCTTCGTCATTTTGGGTTCCCCCTGGTGGCGTGTGTGTGTGTGTGTGTGTGTGTGTGTGTGTGTGTACTTACACACTTGCAACACACACAGAGCAGTGCTCCTTTGGGTTCCCCCTGGTAGTTTTGATGAGTCACAATGCACCCCCCCCCTACCCGCACCCCTCCCCCGCATCATCGCGGCAATGCCAAAAAAATGTAAATAATTGTGGCCATTTCTGGCGCATTACTGCAAGGGCGAGGGTGGGTAGAGAGAGAGAGAGGCATGCTGTGGTGGTGGCTGTCTGCAGTGTGTTGTGTTGTGTTGTTGTTGTGGAATGTAATATTCATTTGCTCTCCCCTAATGGAGTTGTTCACGCTGGGAGGCTCCTGGCTACAAGGCCGACACACACTTTGTGCTCTGTTTCTTTTCTTTTCTCTTTTTTTTTTTTTTTTTTCATTTCTTCTATGGTTGTGAAATGCTAACTGCAGAGATACGCTGAGCTGGAGCGTTTCTGATTGGTCGGGACTGTTGAGCGGGTTGGTGGGTGGCAGGACCCGGATTGGCTCTCAGGCTGTGATTGACAGGGTTGCTATGAGGAAGGGCTGCAAAGAGCCGCCCCCTCCTAGTGGGGCTGATGTGACGCATAAGGATGTGACCGAGTGACCAGGAGACCATGAAAGAGAGGAAATGTAGCGTGTGTGTGTGTGTGTGGGGGGGGGGGGGGGGGGGAGAGAGGGAGAGGGGGAGAGGGAGAGACGGTTTGATGGAGAAAGAAAGAGAGCATGATGAGCTTGGCCAGCTGAGCCTGCTGTGAGGACACACACTTATGACCAGGACCATTGACTAGTACATTTTATTTTATTACAGTGAAGTAGAATAAGGCCTTATTGAGTCCTGTGCTTTGAAACACACACACACACACACACACACACACACACACACACACACAAAGAAAAAGATGCCAACTTGTGGCTATTGATAGCAGGCGGCCACATCTAAAGCCACACTCTCTCTCACTCTTACTCTCACTCACACACACACTCACACACACTCACACTCACTCTCTCTCTGTGGGCTTGATTTTTCTGTGCATGGAAAGGGGGGTGGGGGGTAAATCTGTCCATGATTCCCCTGTCCCAGCTGTGTCCTGGCACTGCCAAGGATTCTGTAATTACAATTATTTGTCAAGTGAATGTCCTTCTCTCCCATTGCTCTCTGTCTCTCTCTCTCTCTCTGTCTCTCTCCATCTCTCTCTCTCTGTCTCTCCCCATCTCTCTCTCTCTGTCTCTCTCCATCTCTCTCTCTCTCTCTCTCTCTCTCTCTCTCTCTCTCTCTCTCTCTCTCTCTCTCTCTCTCCGTCTCTCGCATCTTTCCGGATGGCTTCCCAGATTTTTCCCGACACGTGTTCAGGCAGGATGCATATGATGTTGGCAGTGTGCTGTAGTTGCCTCCTGAGATGATGCTCTGTACACACACACACACACACACACACACACACACACACACACACACACACACACACAGAGAATGAGAGCGACATATTGGGTTGTACCTGGATATGTGATTTAGACAGACTTGTGTGCCTGTGTACACCCAAGTACTTAAATGTATTTGGACACACACACACACAGACACAGACACACACACACAAAATACAGAGAGAGAATGTATTTGGACATACACACACACACAAACAGACAGAGAAAGAGAGGATGGATTTGGACACACACACACACACACACACACACACACACACACACACACACACACAGTTGGCACCAAGCTGACAGTAGGCCTCATCATTTTGCTCTGCTGTTGCTCTCTTGCTGTATCTCCTATTACTACCTCTGAGTTCATTTCTCTTTTGGTCTGTGCAGTCATAACTTGCCCCTGCGTTTGAAGGGTCTTTCTCTCTCGGTTTCACACCCTCTCTTCCTGTTCTGTCTGTCACTCCCTCTCAATACCCTCTCTCTGTTTCTCTCTCTCTCTTTCCCTCTCTCCCCTCCTCCCTCTGTCTGTCAGCCATTTTGAGCCCCCCCCCCCCCTCTGCTAGGCGTAATTAGATTGTGCTGCTCCCTCCCTCGCTGCAGTGCAGCATGTCAATTTTACAAAAATAACTCGTCCTGCCCAAGCGCCTCTGTTCTAACTCCCCACCAGGAACTGCGCAGGTTCATAGCCGTGTGTGTGTGTGTGTGTGTGTGTGTGTGTGTGTGTGTGTGTGTGTGTGTGTGTGTGTGTGTGTGTGTGTGTGTGTGTGTGTGTGTGTGTGTGTGTGTGTGTGTGTGTGTGTGTGTGTGTGTGTGAGGGAAGTCTCCAGCGTGCTGTGGCAGAGGTTGCAGCGTCAGGAGATCCAGCCAATCAGATAAATCCATCTCCAATTAGGCGCAGCCAGTCCTCGGAGAAGCGGGAGGCCCGTTTATCGTGTCATTTCTTATGACCTTGAGGCAACCCAGCGCCTACCTGCACACAAGCATGCACACACACACACACACACACACACACACACACACACACACACACACACACACACACACACACTTTTTTTTAGATTTGGCTGACTGCTATAGGGACTGAACGAGTGAGATCAGATTTATTCTGGTAACTTTTCTTGCACCTTCTCCCACTTGCTCTCAGTCGCTCTCGCTCTCTCTCCCACCCCCCCACCCCCCTGAGGTATTGAAACGGAACCCAGGGTCAAAGGTTGTGTTTAGGTAGAAGGCCCTCACAGCTGACAAAAGCACCGGCTGCTCCGGTTCCCTCCTGTGCTTTCAAGTTCCTATAGGGTTAAAAAAATAATCTAGTCAGATGAGCAAGCTAATTCGAAAAGAACTGAACTGTTGTTAACTAACCAGTTTGATGCTAATCAGCACATCAACAGTGTTACGAGAAGGAAAAAAAAAAAGAATCGCAATTTATTTAGTTATTTAGTCAACAGAAGCATAGATAAACTATACAAGGATTAATGCTGTGCAAAGATTGAGTTTTAACTTGGTATTACTGATATTAATATTGAATCTAAACACTCCTTGTATCATCTGACTGCATCGGGCCCAGGGTGATGGCTAACCTATTAGGCTAACCTCAATATGCTTTTTGCCCTGCTTTTTAGTCAATCTTCAGCTTTCATTGTTATGTTGACATGTGTAGCAGGGTAAAAATACTACAGATATTTGTATTCTTCTATTCTATACTATATTTTATACTACAGAGTTTTCTCTTTAAAAATGTGAAGGGGCACAGTGAATGAAGTGGAAGGTACTGCCTCTCCGTGCATTTGCTCTTTGCAAACGGAAATGATGTACGTGTTTATTTGCATATAGGGGGGTTCGATCTAAACACAAGTGGTCACTTGACACGCATGTGGAGATGCATTCTAATGCCAGGTGTGAACTGACATACTTAAAGCGGTCCACTTGTGATCCGATCACCTAAGACGCATGTTGATGCCAGGTGTGAACAGCTTCTTTGTTCCCCCTCTCCCGCTCTCTGTCCTCGATTGGCCCACTGTCTTAACGATAGCCTATTTATAAACAAGCCAACGTTTCCCCCCATGGGCGCGTGTTCGCTCCAGGTCTAGTGAGGCACTGAATCCACTCACGTAGCCCTGCATAGCGGTCGGGCCACAGGGGCCAGATCATACAGAGGCCAGGCCTACGCTGTTTTACTGATCCAGTTCTCTCAAGATCTTCCACTTGTGTGGTTTACGATTCGCAAGCGTCAGGGGCGTGTAGGTGTCCTGTGTTGGCGCCTGCCTAACCAAGTTGAGACTTGTCGCAAAACAGTCGGTTTTCAGCTCGTGTCATACCAACACAGCGCAGGACAGGCTTGACCATTTGTCCTCGACGTTTGACCAGCTTTGCTGCAAGACTGCAACATTAGCTCCAGCACGTCGTCTCAGCCATAGCAATGCAGCACAACATAGCCTGTGAGGGTGTAACCCACCATCAGCACTTGTGCAGTTGAAGACTCACTGCAGGTGCTAAAGTGCCTCACTAGTTCTACGTCCCCACCCTACCCTGATGGAGATGCTCTCCTGCTAGGCTGGCAGTGCTTCCCTGATAATGTTGTTTACGCTCCTACCTCCGGACACTTCAGTGCTCCCTACTGTAGCGATGGCTTCTCAGAAGACACCACTGTTTTGCTGATTTCATTTATTTATCGCCTGGGAAGGTGGGGATGATTCAGCAAGCATCGGTTTGACTGGTGTCATCTTTGCAATGACTCTGTGGATGGGAGAGAATCTGTGTGTGTGTGTGTGTGTGTGTGTGTGTGTCTGTGTGTCAGGTCCCTCTGTCTTAATTTGAAGGTTATTACGGAGGCTTTTGAAGCGCAATGGCTCCAGTCAAGCGGCGCAAATGACTTCCAGATTCTTTTTTTTCATCCTGTGGTGTTTGTCTTTCTCGTCCCCATGACGATTAGTCTGATTCTGTCGCATGCTGGCAACTCTGTCGTTTTTATGCTTTTCAGTAAGAAATGTCCCCATTTGTTTTTGTTTTTCCATTCTGTTGTGTTCGCTTTTTAGTGGTATTTGTTTGGATTTGACTGTGTGTGTGTGTGTGTGTGTGTGTGTGTGTGTGTGTGTGTGTGTGTGTGTGTGTGTGTGTGTGTGTGTGTGCACAACCCAAAATGCACAAGGAGAAAAGAGGGGAAAAAACCGCTTCTGTCATTCCCCAGCCTTTTAGCGGCGACATGTTTTTAGCTTGGCTTAACGGGCTGTGAAATGTCCTCCCAGCGGTTCTGTTCAGAGGAGCCTCACCGAGAGAAAGAAGGTCTGAGCAGAGGCTCAAAGATGCACACTAACGCACACACACACACCCCAGGAGAGACATAGTCACCAGGTTGCTTTAGCTCTTTGTTGGTGTGTGTGTGTGTGTGTGTGTGTGTGTGTGTGTGTGTGTGTGTGTTAGCTTGTATCGTTGTTTGTGTGTGTGTGTGTGTGTGTGTTAGCTTGTATCGTTGTTTGTGTGTGTGTGGAGATGCACCTGACCGAGCAGGAGGGTAATTAAAGGCCCAGTGTGGCGCTCCAGCTGGCAGGTGGACAGGATGCTACGAGCCGTAACTCCTCTGTGTGTGTGTGTGTGTGTGTGGTCTTGTGTGCTTGCTTGCATGTGTGTGTTTTGAGTGTATGCGTGTGTGCATGTTTGTGTATGTGCTTGGCTGTGTGAGAGTATCCTGATGGGGATGATGGCTGAGGATAAAGAGGTGGAAGTGAGCGATTGCATTCTCTCTGTCTCTCTTCCTCGCTCTCTCTCACTGTCTTGCCCTCCCTTTTCTTTTCTTCGCTTCCTTTCGTTCTGTTTCCTTCTCGCTCTTCCTTCTGTAAAAAATACCCTCAGGGAGAAATTACTCCAGTCATTAACTGCAGGCATTAGCAGTGCTGAGATGAGTGTGTGTGTGTGTGTGGAATTGGTTAATGTGTGATACTGAAACTGAGAGTTTTTCTGTGACTCAGGGTTACTTTGTTTGTGTGTGAGGGATAAAGTGTTTAATACATGCAATCTATGCTTGGATATTTGAGTAATGTGGGTCTAGTTTATGTGCATTTGAAGAAGTGTTATTTTATGTGTGTGACGCCTAGTTTATGCTTTTGTCCCAATGTTAGTGTGTGGGCGTGTGTGTGTCTGTTTGTGCGCGTGCGTGGACAGAGACAGTGTCAACTGGGAGTAGGGTCCGACATGGTGATAAAGAGGAAGCCATGCCTAAAGAGGCCGTGAGGGTGAGGAGATGGTGAAGAGATGGGTATGCAGATGGAGGAGGTATAGATGGAAAGAGAGCGATATGAGAGAACCCAGGAAAGACAGAAATGAGAGTGTAGGTGGGAAAGAGAGGAGGGCTGAGAGGGATGGAGGGAGGGAGGGAGGGAGGGAGGGAGGGCTAAGGCCATCACACAGGCCTCATCTCTGCCCACAGAGTAATTCCTCTCCTCCCAAAGGAGCCGTGTCATAACTCATCAGATTGGATCCCTCTTTTTTTTTCTTCTTCTTCTTCCCTCACTCACTCTCTCTTTTTAAAGAAAAAAAAATCCCATCCCATCCGAGTCATTAGTCAGGCAGCAGCACTGAGGGAGAGGAGTGTGTGTGTGTGTGTGTGTGGGGGAGGGGGGGGGGGGGGGGGGGGGGGGGGGGGTTTAAGGAGGGATGGACGACTTTTGGACCTTCAGACTCTTTAAGGGCCAGAACCTTTAGTCCATGGGTGTGTGTGTAGGTCACAGTGTTATTTCAACGTGTGTGTGTGTGTGTGTGCTTGCATATGATGAGACGATGGACATAAATGTTTGGTGTGTATATTGTGTGGGGCTTTGTGACAGAGCTGGAGAGGTGGGTTTGGGAGGTTGGAGACACTGAGAAGGCTATAAAGAGGTGTGTGTGTGTGTGTGTGTGTGTGTGTGTGTGTGTGTGTGTGTGTGTGTGTGTGTGTGTGTGTGTGTGTGTGTGTGTGTGTGTGTGTGTGGAAGGTTGATGTGTGGGGATAGAGGGAGGATGGAGCTACTGTTGTCGTGGAAATAAGGCTCCAGTAGATTGATTCTTTGAGAGAAGCATTGCAGCTTCGCTCCACGAGGATGGAACACGACACACACGTCACTCCTCATCAGCACCTCTGTGATCACC
>NC_045165.1:16946261-17003761 GCF_900700415.2 Clupea harengus
GCTTGCTAGTGTCTGCCTGAGCTTCTGCTGGGTGTTAGCATGTGGGGCTAACAGCCATGTCTCTGGGTTCTTATTTGGAGTCAGATGGCAGGGACATAATGAACTGTCCTCATCCGGTCTTACAGAGCCCTAAACTCGTGTGTGTGTGTGTTTATAGGATGCTGAGGGTTAAATGCCTCGTTGTGATCAATTACTTTTCTTTCATTCCCTCGGCTGTTGTCAGGCGCAACAAGGGCCCCTATTGTTTACACACCCACCTATAGCTCGGCCTGTGTTTGTTGGCAGAAATAACAAACAAACAAACAAATAAATAAATAAACAACCAACCAACCAACCAGCGCTGTGAGTGTCTGGTGCTGCGCTAGTGGATTATTTGGACATATTTCCTCTTGATCCTGGCAGAAGTGTGTTGTTTAGAGGGGGGATTACGGCGGTAAATACACTCGCTGTCGGAGCAGAGCCACCCAAGCCCCCGGCGCTCAAGAGGGGACTCCACACGGAAATGGGGTTTGAACGGCAGAGCCCCTTCATAGACAGACACACACACACACACTCTCAACCTCTCGTCTCCCTCCTCTCTTTTCACGCCTTTTGCTTTCATATCTGAAGGAAAAGAAGAGGGAGGAGATTCCCTCTTTTTCTTTACATTTCCCTCTCTTTCGCACTCGCTCTCTCTCTCCCTCCCTCCCCCTTTTTCTTTCTTGCCGTCGCTCCTAGCCTGCCCCCCCCCCCCCCCCCCCCAGTATGAGGCACAGTACAGCCTGTTTACCCCTTATCTTGCCCGCATGGTTGGCAGCCACCATTCTTGGACCGCAGCTGAAAACGCTACTAGTATTACTGCTCACGCCCCCTTTAAAGGCAAGCAGGTCGGCTCAAGGTGAACTGTGCTAAGGCCAGGTCAAGGGTGGGGAGGGGAGGGGAGGGTGCGTGGGAGGGGGCAGGGTTAGAGGACTTTGGGAACCCCCGCCCCGATGGTATCATTTTACATTTTACGCATTGAAACGTATTCATTTGGCAGACACTTTTATTTTGAAGTGAGGGGTAATAACCAAGCCACAAGTGAAGGAGATTGCAAGTACTTCCTCTGAACTCTTTATTTCTCCAGTAAAGATCTGACCGCTATTGTGAAAATGTGTTCTCTGAGATAATCATGGGATTTTGAGCTTCCTGGGTTCTTCAGTGTCCTACTAAAGTTCAGGAAAGTTTGGAAGAGATGGGCACAGATGGCTGGCAATGATTTGACAGGTGTAAAGCGTGCTGATTGGAGGGGGGTGGGGGATTGTAGAGGTTCTGGGAAAAACTTGACTCTTGCGGGTCAAGTCAGGCGACAGGAATGGACACATTTCCATGTGTGTGTCACACCCTCACATAACACGCATTCCAGACAGCATACTCATGTTCCAGTTAAACCAGTTAGCGGACAGTCATCATCTTCATTGCGGTGTTTGTGGATGGACAGACTGTGTGTGTGTGTGTGCGCAGCTCTTTAACCCCCCCCCCCCCTCTTGGTGTGTGTGTGTGTGTGTATAAAAAGACTGCCATCTAACCTTCTGCTCTCTCTCTCTCTCTCTCTGTCTCTCTGCAGTATAACTTCGTGGGCAGGATCCTGGGTCCTCGTGGCCTCACAGCCAAGCAGCTGGAAGCGGAGACCGGCTGCAAGATCATGGTGCGGGGCAAGAGCTCCATGAGGGACAAGAAGAAGGTGAGCGCACTAGAGACATGACTTGCTCCAACCCTGACAGTCACAGTCAATCATGGCCG
This sequence comes from Clupea harengus, assembly GCF_900700415.2. Classification (NCBI taxonomy): domain Eukaryota; kingdom Metazoa; phylum Chordata; class Actinopteri; order Clupeiformes; family Clupeidae; genus Clupea; species Clupea harengus. Next base: position 16,948,023 of record NC_045165.1, read on the forward strand.
CTAATCTGCCAAGTTCAACTATCTGATTACTGCCAAACAACCCAATCCCAAAAACCTGAACGTAACCCAACTATAACCTAACCTAGGTTAGCATACAAATAGCAGGATTCTGTTGCAGTTGGTGCCACCCTGCCCCCATATCGACACACACACACACACACACACACACACACACACACACACACACACACACACACACACACACACACACACACACATAAGCACACACACACAGCACACAGAGTAGCGTGAGGTATGGTGGTGGAAAGTCACCTCTAGAGTGACAAGTAGACGACTGGAGTCTGCACGCTATGTATGTGCTTTTGGCCGGGGGTGTGTGTAGATTCCTGAAGAGTCAAATCCGTGCTGAACTCTCCCTCGCACACACACGCACGCACACACACACACACCCAGGAACATCACCATATGGTGTGGACAGCTTTTCCAAGAGTTCTCGTTAAACATAGCTAGGCAGAGATCATTTTTCCAGATAAATTAATACTGACCTCAAAAACCAGATCATGGATTAGGACATGGATTTTTTTTTTTTCCTTGCTGTGTGTGTGTGTGTGTGTGTGTGTGTGTGTGTGTGTGTGTGTGATGAGATTACACATGTAGTAGTCCCAGTCTCCCTCCACCCCCACCCCTCTCTCTCTGTTGTGCCGCCTTTAGTGGAGTTCATTTGTAGGAGGAATGGCCCTTCAATGGGGCATTAGCATAGCTAAGACTGGACAAGTGTACTTTATCCTCTCACAAGGGACACACACACACACACACACACACATTCATATAGACACACACTTATGTAGACACACTCTCTACTGCCCGGAGGGCCTACTCCTGTCTGGAGTAATGAGGCACGGAACAGCAGCGGAACGTTCTAGTATTCCCTGCGGAACCCAAATCCTAGAAATGTGAGTTTTCCAGCTCTGTGGCTTCACTCAGAATCCTAAACCCCAGGGCCAAGAGAAGGACTGTTTTACACCTTCTCACCAGGCAGGGTTCAAACTGGCTTTAGTCCTCAGCGCAGTCAGCTATGCTATTGTCTGTTAGCGACAGTGGTAGCTTTTAGCATATATTGCGTAACTGTAGTGTGTGTGTGTGTTTCTGTTTGTTGGCAACAGTGTTACCTTTTATCGTATATCATATAACTGTAGTGTAGTTTTTCACATTCACTATTTATCATGCTGGGTATTCGGCTGTTTTGACAGGGTGATGATACTAGGATATCATATTATACAATGTTGTTTTTTTTTTTTCATCGCCGTTTATGTCCCACAAGGTACATGTTAGAGGTACTTCAGCAGACCCTAGGCAGAGCGTTCTAGCAGGAGGTCTGCAGGCTTTTACAGACGTTAAAGGTTGACCTTTCTATGTTAGGGACATCTCATGCAGATTCAGAGTGTATTGGAATACGTTAGCACAAACTGTGTGTTTACGCATACGCTACAGGCAGAACGTTCTACTACAGACTCTACAGCCTGATCATTCTGCAGCAGGTGTAGCAGGCGCATTGTGCTAATGCAGTGCTAGTTCCGCTAGCTGGAGGTCTTTATCCAAGTTCTACAGTCTGAGGCCCAGGCAGACAGAGAGAGAAACAGGCAGGCAGACTTAGGGCTATGAGGCAGTCTGTTTATTCAGGATCCATTAGCTGTTGCGTTTTTATGCTCTCAATAATTCAGCTGCCTGTTCCCTCAGGGGGACCTGCCTCTGGCACGAGAGGAGGGGAGAGAGAGAGAGAGAGAGAGACGGGGAGAGAGAGAGAGAGAGAGAGAGAGATGGAGAGATGGAGAGAGGAGCGGTGGGGAGAAGGAAAATAGCAACATAGAGGAGAGAGCGAGTGCGAGGGGTGAATTTTGGAAAACGACGGAGGGTGATTAGGTGAGATGGGGGAGAGGGAGGTGCAGAGAAAGAGAGAAAAGAGACCAGAGGATGTGGTTTAGGCGGAGAGAGAGAAAGCAAGAGATTAGATGGTGAGATGAGAGGGGAGGATGGGGTGATGACCGAGATACAGGGCTAAGATCCCTCTGTAATGTTATGTAATGTTGGGCGCCAGAAAAACTGAACTCCCCAAGCTCAGAATCATTCACTCCCCTGATGGATCCTCCATCTGCTCCTTGAAGCCCAGCTACACACACACACACACACACACACACACACACACACACACACACACACACACACACACACACACACACACACACACTCTCTCTCTCTCTCAAACACGTGAATGCACCAGCATACATACATACACACACACTCGCATATGGACACACACCAATCTCAATCACAGCACTCACACACCACACACACACACACACTGATGGAGGGGACCTCCCAGAGTCTCAGTAACAGGAGGTCTGTTGTTTAGTTTGACTCCACAGTGAAGATGCAGTGGTCTGTACTTCCCATCAGCCCCCCACCAACCTACAGTACTTCTCTCAAAACAGCCCTCTATAGTCCAAATCCTCATTTATACTATTACTAGCATCACACCTCAGGCTAGGGTTATTCACTGCTATATATCACATGCCATGTTAGCATCCATATTTAATGCTAAACTCATTTGCACATAGGAGATTGAGACCTTACTGTCACAGCGCCTGAATACAAAATGCGTCCGAAATGCTATGATATTGCTAATGAAGAGGGGCTAACTTGTCCCTGTTGGTCTCCACTCTCTGATCACTGCATCTGTAAAGGGAACACACACACACACACACACACACACACACACACACACACACACACACACACAGGCACGAAAAAGATCAAATGAATTGGCTCTTTTCATCAACTATTACAAGCAGCAAGCCTACAAAGGTGTGATCAGAGAGAAGGAGAGAGAGAGAGCGAGGGAACATCTGTGTGGGAAGAGAAGACGAGTGTTTGAAGGTCGTCGTCGTCGGAGGCAGGCTGGCGGGTCAGCTTTCTTTGTTATGTGGGCGTGTTTCATCACAGGGTTGCTTTCTGATGGCATCACTGGATGTTGGCGCCTCTGCGTTCCTCTAGTAAAGCTAGACTCTTTCACACATCGCTACATGTCCGGGCCAGGTGTCTTTAAACTTGTTCTCTGAGCACAAAGCTTCACACACACACACACACACACCTTTTTTGTTTGTATATCTCGTGACCATTAATAAGAGATGACCTGCTGTATAAAGGCAGGAAATCGTTGTGTCCACCAGCAACCCCAGATTTGAGCTTGGATTAGTAAACTGTTTATTTAAACCATTGGTGAAATTGTAATTTTTTTTTATATAAATACAAATTATTAAAAAAAAAATCTCCCCAATTGCCCTTAAGCGAAGATTATCTCTAGGGCCCCCTCAGCTCACACAGCACCCTTCACTTGGCCAGCTCCCTGCTGCCTCCTTAGGTAAAGGTTGGTACTGCGTCCACCTCACTATTCCGAGGGGATCATCTGGGTCCAAGCAGGTGTCAGCTCAGGACTCCCCAGTGCTCATTTGACTGACTGATGGGTGGAGAGACAGCTGCCCACTGTCGTGTGTGTGTGGGTGCGGGCAGGCTGGCGTGCTGTGGTATTTTTATCTTGGCAAGACTAAACATGGCGGCAGCTGACCGTGTGAGAGACCCAATGGCAGACGTGAACATGCCTTTTAGTTTAACTTTTTTCTTGTTTTTTTTTTTTATTCAAATTTAGCCCTAGCCTGAGTGGCCCAACGCTGGTGGAATTAAACCCGCATATGGTCTCCCCGCTGTTGGTTTTATTTAAAGCGTGTTTTCTATGCCAGCCCTGCATGTTAAGAGCATAACCTTGAATTAGGGATTTAGTTGCAGCAGATACAGGGTTTACATGGCAAAGCCAGATGCAGGAAATATAGTGCAAATATGAATCATTGGGGTGTGTGTGTGTGTGTGTGTGTGTGTGTGTCTGTGTGTGTGTGTGTGTGTGTGTGCGCGCGCGTTTGTCGTGAGTGTGTTTATACTTTTATGGGCGTCGTTGAAAAACGTTGATGTTTTTGCTGTCCTGATTACGGGCATGCGTGGTGGTGGTGGTTTCACATTTCCATAAACAAAATCCTTGCTCTGCTCACCGGCCCTCCCAGAATGCCATGTGTGCGCTTGCCCCCCTCCCCCTTTTTCCATGTCATTTGATTGCCATAGAGAAGGCAGCTGACCTTGCTGTGTGTGTGTGTGTGTGTGTGTGTGTGTGTGTGTGTGTGTGTGTGTGGAGAGGTGGGGGCTGGAGTTGTCACACTCCACTGCAGGCTGACTTTTTGCCTGCGGCAATAAACAGGGAGGTACTGGTTAGATGGACCCCCTTTCCACACACACACACACACACACACACACACACACAAAGAGAGAGAGAGGGAGAGAGACATGTAAGCATACGGTCACCCAGAACCACCACACAGCCAAGCACATAGGCACTGAAAGGGGTCTGCTCTGGAGGCCGGTAGGCCTGGGTGAGGTGTCTGTAGGGGGATATGTTCCATGTGGTAGTGGAGGGGCCTTCCTTACCACCTATTGTGCCCCAGTATCTCTGCCTCACAGAAGGACCTGGAGACATTACACACAATGCACAACATGGCATAACACAGTGTGTGTGTGTGTGTGTGTGTGTGAGTGTTGTTGACTCATTGTGCTGTTGGGTGAGAAAGTCCAGAGGTGAAACGGGCCAAAGCGTCATACCACCCTTGGCTGTTCTGCCCTCTAACTCTGTCAACATGCACACACGTGTGACTGTGTGTGTGTGCGCGTGTGACATGGCAGCCAGCTTAGGATTAGGGTTGGGTACCGAGAACCGGTACCAATATGGAACCGGTTCCAATACAACCGGTACCTACCCGGACCGAAATGCAACGCAGATTTCGGTGCTTCATTTCGGTGCCTGAGCCAATTGAACACGGTCGCTAGGCAGATTCCGTGGGGCACATGTAAAACTGCCCCAGCTCCCAATGTAAACTTGGTCCTGTGTCGCTCACGCTCATTGGTGTTTTCATAGCAACATACAGTGAAGAGCAGGCAGCATTTCACAGAGCAAGCACAAACAGAACTAGCCATCAACCTTTTAACAGAGAAAATACCGAAAGGTAAACGGTCAAAAGTGTGGCTGTATTTCGCACAAAAAGATTCAAACATCGCGACGTGCAGCAAATGCAACAAAATAATTGCGTGAAAAGAGGGGAGAGAAGGCAAGAGTCAACGGCAGATCAGCAACCGAAGACTGAAAAATAAACGAGATGACAGCTAAACTACCAACGGTAGTCTCTTAAAGGGGCAGTACACATTTTCTCGTACTCAGTGTGTTCAAGTAACAAGATTAACTATGAACAAGATAGAAAAGATAGGTATAAAACAAATCATAAAATGGTGAAATTTCATGAAATAAATGCAAACAAAATAATACATTTTTGACTCCAAAGGCAAATATGCTCATATTTTTGCAAAAGAAGTTTGAAGCTGTTTTTTGTATTTATTTATATGTATTTAAGTATACTATAAACTGTTGTTTACAGTTAATATAATGTTCATAATTTGAAGTTAAAAAGTTTGAAGCTGTAGTTGGAAGCCAAGTGTTTTGTATGTATTTATATTTATAATATACTTTAAACAGTTAATATATTGTTCAATTTGAAGAAAAAAGCCTTTCTTTAATGTCGTCAATCGTCGCTTTGTGCTTTAAAAAAAAAAAGTATCGGTTCCGGCACCGTTTAGGCACCGGTATCGTTTTAAAAGTATCGGTTATGTACCGGTATCGGATAAAAACCAAACGATACCCATCCCTACTTAGGATAGGGGGGGGGGGTCTGCGATGAGCTAACATTCTATAAATCAACAAGAAGTACCTGAACCTGCCTCTGTAAAAGCCCTAAATCCATGAACAATTGTTTTACAATGCATATCGAGTACATTGTTGTTGTTTTTGTTATTTTTGACACTGCCGTATCTACTGAAGAGATGAGTGTTGATTTATTGATGTATTTAGCAGCTCCCAGCCCCCCTACACACACACACACACACACACACACACACTCGTACTCAATTAAATGCTTTCCTTCTGAGGGTTTTTTACTATCAGTTGCTCTTGATAGGCAGGTTCTCCACGACACATTTAGGCTGCAGGTTTTTCCTTGGGTCAGACGGTAGCCGATACCCGCATAAAGGCTCTCCTATTTGGGTTTTGTGGGTTGAGCAATAGCCAACCACTCCAGTACACATTCAAAAGGGTTTCCTTGTGAGGTTTCCTACGTGAAGCATTTAAAGGCTTTCTTTGCCAGGCTCCATGAGTTGAGTGATGGGCAGCGTTTGTGCCACATGCTCGCGTGAATGGGCCCGGATACCGGTGCAAATGGCGTACACACACACACACACACACACACACACACACACACACACACACACACACACACACACACACACACACACACACACACACACACACCATTGGCCTGCATAAAACTCTGGGTCTTTAACAGGGCTGAATGGAGCAGCCGTGGTTCCATTTAACTTTCCTTTGAGGCTCAGGCCAGAGTACCAGGAAACTCCGTCCCATTCCCCCCCCTCTCTCAGAGTAGCGCTGGCTCCAAGGGCTTTCGGATTGTGTGAGATAGTGAAAGGCCAGCTGAGATGCCATTTTAGCACCTGAAAGGAGTTCATCCAGACCCTTTAACAGAGTTTTTGTCCTCACACACACACACACACACCCACACACACACACACACACTTCACACATGCACAGACACTCACTCATCATAGCCACTCTCCTCTTCTGCAGCACCTCCGTGCACGTGCACACACACACACACACACACACACACACACACACACACACACACACACACACACACACACACACACACACACACACACACACACGCCTTTAAGGGAAATGCCATTATGCAGGGTTTTCACACACCACGCTATATCAGAAACTTTCAGTTACACTATGCACACATGCTTTCTCAGAAACATTCACTGACAAGCCTGTTAATATTTATTTATTTATTTGTATACACACTCACACACATGAAACACACTGGCATTGAGCAGCTCTCCCACTGCCTCTGACACCTCTGTGTGTGTGTGTGTGTGTGTGTGTGAGAGAGAGAGGTGGAAGTAGACTCTTGAAGCACCACACACACACACACTCCCCCCTCGGTCTCTGTTTCTCTTTCTCTGTGAAGGGGTTCTTTAAGTCCTCTGCAGCTCTTAATTGCTTCAGGGCCAGAGCTGTCTGCTTTTGATGTGCTGATCTCAAAAGGCAGGAGAGGCGGCCTCTGTCTCTCCCAGTCCATATCAACCGCAGACCGACGGGAAGAGAAGAGGAGGGAGTGGAAGAATAAAGGGAAGGGCGACAGGGAGGAGAGGGGGGGGAGGAGGGCTTATGGAGTGTGTATTCTACGGTCTCTTGTGTCGAGGAGCTACTATCTCGCTCTTACTCACTTGCTTGTGTGTGCAGCATCATGGAGGAAAGCCACATTGTTAACCACATGTCACATTCACTCATGTCTCTTCTCTCTCTCGCCCTCTCCCTCTCTCTCCCTCTCTGTCTCCCCCTCTCTCTCCCTCTCTCTCTCCCCCTCTCCCAGGAGGAGCAGAACAGAGGCAAGCCTAACTGGGAGCACCTGAATGAGGATCTGCACGTGCTCATCACAGTGGAGGACACGCAGTCTCGCGCCGAAATCAAGATGAGGAGAGCCGTGGAGGAGGTCAAGAAGCTCCTGGTGCCCGCGGTCAGTACCCCTCATATTCCCCTGTTTCTCTCTCTCTCACTCACACACACACACACACACACACACACACACACACACACACACACACACACACACACACACTATCTCTGGGACAGAGAGCTGTCCTTACCGTTCAGTATTTGCTCTGACTTCCATACCAATGAGCCTGGGTCTTTGGCATTGTTGTCAGGGTCTCTCCTCTCCTCTCCTCTCTCTCTCTCTTTCTCTCTTTCTCTCTTTCTCTTTTCTCCTCTCCTCTCAGCAGGTCATTGCACCTCTCTTCTCCTCTCTCCTTTCCTTCCCCTCACACACTCTCTTCATTCCTCTTTTCCCTGCTCAGTGTTGGCATCTTTTCTCTCTCTCTGACCCCCCCCCCCCCTTTCATGGCCTAGGCCCAGTACCCTCAGAGCACCATGTTTCTGATGGCAAGTTTAACACACTGTGCCAGTGTGCGACCCACCTACCGTGTGTTACCGTGGCAACCGGTGCCAACCCCCACTGCCCCATTCCATTCCATCACTTCCTGTCCCACTGGGAGGGGGAGGTGCCCGGCCTGGATGCCCATGGTGAACAGAACGGCCGGACATCTGCACTCCCAGACCCCCCTCCATTCTCACACACACACACGCACACACATTCGGACTCCCTTACACACACTCACACACACACACACACACACATTCGGACTCCCTTACACACACTCTCACACACACACACACACACACACACACACACACACACACACACACACACACACGTAATCACACATAAAATCACTATCACACACACACACACACACACAATATCTTGCTGGTCAGGCGGTAGCCAGACAGGCACAGACCCGCTGAATGTGGGCCCGTTTGGAGCGAGTGGTACTGGGCAGAGGCTCATAAAGCAGGCTTACTCCCGGGGTGGAGGCAGAGAGGAACAGAATGGCTCTCTTGGCAGCGTCTGATTCCACTGTGTGCCGCGCTGCCTCTGACACACACTCCTATGGCAGCGGAGGGAGGGAGAGCGAGCGAGTGAGTGAGGGGGAGAGGGAGAAGGAGAAGGCAGGGAGACGAGGAGATGAAGCAGTCCCAATCCTGCTATTGTTTCAGGGAGTAATCCACCATTATGAATCGGTGTGTTTATCTCAATGGGGGCGGGGGGAGGCCTTTTCTTTTGTGTTTGAGCGAGTGAGCACTTGCACCTCCCCCGTAGCGCACGCCACGGAAAAACTACCAAGGTGTGTGTGTGTGTGTGTGTATGATGCAGGGGGTGACTCGGTGTGAGTCACCTGTGTGTGAGTTGTAGGGTTGGAAAAAATAGTACACACACACACGACTGATGATCATTCCGCCGCCTTCCTCACCTCCCCATCCAGAGGCGGAGGATGTGACAGGTCTGCATCCCTTAGAGAGACGCCGTCTCATGCATCACACTCCTCCACTCCGTAATGGCCTCCGCACCGGAGGTGTGAAGTCTTTATTCATCTGACACACATTTGATCTAAAGCGACGCCCTGTGAGGTGCAACACAAGCGCAATGACATGTGGTACAATATTATACAAGCAGGCAAATCACGTGTCCACAGTCATGCTGGCAGCACCAGCAGCCCTCTGTGTGTGTGTGTGTGAAGCCAGGATGCCCCTATGTGATGACTGACCCTGTTTGCGTTAGCATCTCTAGCATTAGCACTCGCAGTAACTCCCCATCTCCTCCTGAATGAGCGTCCATGTTTCCCTAGGTTTCTGATGGCCCACTTCTCCCCAGCTATAGCATTCTCTCTCTCTCTCCCCCTCTCTTTCTCTCCCTCTTTCTTTCTCTGTCTTTCGCTCGCTCGCTCGCTCTCTCTCTTTCTCTCTCTCTCTCTCCCTCCCTCCCTCTCTTTCTTTCTTTCTTTCTTTCTTTCTTTCTTTCTCCCTCTCTGATGTGGTAAGGCTTTTAAAGCTCTAGAGTGCCCTCTCTCTCTCTCTCTGCCACCTCTCTGCTAGCACTGCCGCGGAGACGCTTTGTTGGCATAGTCACTGTGGGTGGGCATCAGGATAGGCACTAATGCCCTTTATCATGCCTGGGTAAATTGGATTAAGTGTAAGGCTCAGCCATCCCGTGTGTGTGTGTGTGTGTGTGTGTGTGTGTGTGTGTGTGTGTGTGTGTGTGTGTGTGTGTGTGTGTGTGTGTGTGTGTGTGTGTGTGTGTGTGTGTGTGTGTGTGTGTGTGTGTGTGTGTGTGTGGGGGGGGGGGGGGTTGGGGGGGTTCGTTCTGTAATAAAGGGCATCTTCCTGTGTGTGACGGCGTGAAATCGTTTTTATTAAATCTCCTTCTTGAAAACAAACGGGGTCACAGTTTCTGTTAGATCATTTTTCTCTTTTCTTTTTTTTACCCGTAGAATAGGATCATGGGTGAGCCTGCTTCTAGGGTTTTAGTCAGACAGAGAACCCCCCTTGACCCGCCATCCTCTGACGCCCCTGGATTAGTGCATACACACACACACACACACACACACACACACACACACACACACACACACACACACACACACACACACACACACACACACACTCTGACACATTAGAATTCTCTTCTCTGCAGTCCCACAGTTTCTGTTGTTCTCCCTCCAAATCACTAAAGCGCTTACAGTTTGTGCTAAAGCAGGAAAGTAGTGTGATTCAGGAAGTAAACCACACACACACACACACACTCGCATGTAAACACAGGCAATTATCCTGACAGCTCTGCTTTTCCACTCCCCGCTCAGGAGCCTGCCAGGGAGGAGAGGGTGTGGAGGGAGGGGAGTAAGGGTTCTGAAATCACACACACACACACACACCCATCAGCTCATAGGCCCTGTGAACTTTTCAACTCTCACCAACTCGACACCAGTGTCAGGAGAGAGAAGGATGGAGAGATGGAAGGCGTAACGGAGAGAGAGGAATGGAGAGAGACAGAGAGAGGGAGAGATAGAGAGGCAGAGAAAGACACATAGAGATTGAGGCACTCTTTCATGTGTGGATTTCATGTACTGATCCTGCCCACCCCCGCCAGGCACACACACTCACACACTCACACACTCACACACTCACACACTCACACACTCACACACTCACACACTCACACACTCACACACTCACACACTCACACTCACACACCCCCCTCCGCCCCTCTCCGTGTTCCCATGATCCCCTCTGTTTCTTGTCAAGCCTCTTCAACACGGCTGCTTCCCCTGCTGCAACTGTTTTTAAACAGTGTCACCCTGTCAAAGCAACCCACCTCTATAGCCGAGTGTAACCTCACACACACACACACACACACACACACACACGCACCCTTGCCACCCCTACCCGAGAGTGGTGATGAAGAATTGTGCCATAGCAGAAAGGAAACAGTATGTGTTGTATCAAGTGTATGGCCTTGTGAAATCTGTTTTATTTTTTGCCAGGTTCAGTGTTTTTTCCATTTTATTTTCCTCTAGATTTGGTTTTATCAATCATATGCACAATCAAAAAATGCTTTTACATCTCCATTTTGATCTGTCTAGGCGATGGATTTATGTAATCGGGCAGGGAGGGTGGGGGATGTTCATTGCTAGTTATAACTTAGAAGTCTACAAATACACTTTTATTACAACCGCGTTTCCTGTTCAGTTCACAGTCCATATGCGTCACTTCACCATCGAACTATTTATTTTAAGACCACCAAACGCGAGCGCTTGATGTAATGAGATCGACTGAGTTGTTGGCTAGCTGTCTCTGACAACATCTTTGCAGTTCCACGTTGAACTGTGATTTCCGTTTGCCTTGAATTCCGCCATTCGATCCGCGTCTATCATAGGGCCCTAGAAGTGAAGGAGAAAAAGGAAGGAAGGGAGAGAGAGCAGGAGAGGGAGAGAGAGGGGGAGAATAAAGGGGGGGGGTGGTGAGGGAGAGAATGAGGTGAGTGAGGCAGGGCTGACATCACTGCAGTCGCCCACAGATGACACACCAGGGAGAGTCCTGCCGAGTCAGCAACACCACACACACACACACACCCTTCGCTGTCACACACATACCTACATGCACATACACACACACAATCAACGCTCACTGACACACTCACACACACACAGACAAACACACACCCCTCTCTGTAGCTATGCCTGGTGTCAGGGGTGAGCCTACAATAGTTCTGCACTGTGACGAGGATTGTACTTAATGAAGCCGTAAACCCAACACTCTCGCTAATTACTGTTCATCCTCTGGTGCCTGTGTTTGTGAGACAGACACGGCATGGAAGTTGTCATGTTCCAGGCCTAACGATCTCTTTAAGATGTCATTGCGCGCGCGTGTGTGTGTGTGTGTGTGTGTGTGTGTGTGTGTGTGTGTGTGTGTGTGTGTGTGTGTGTGTGTGTGTGTGTGTGTGTGTGTGTAAAAGGTGGATGTGGGGGGCTGGAATCGTTAGAGGTGGTAATGACTCCCTATCTATGCAGTCATTTGGCTGAATAACTGTGTGTGTGTGGGTGGGTGGGTGCGAGAGAGAGAGAGAGAGAGTTTGGAAAGAGTTTGTTCATTTGACTAGTTATATGGCATAGTTTGATACAGGACAGGCATGTCCACAAATGGCAGTAATAGCCATTTTGTGTCAAAAGCAGTGCCCATGAAGTTGTGTGATGCTTATGTTGGTTGCAGACTCGAGCTGGTGCCACTGTTGATTTGTCTGTCCTTTTTTCCATTGGATGCACATGTCGTGTATGGAGGCGGGATGAGATGTGCGTGTCACAAAGGTTACCATGGATATATCACAATCGCCATTTCCAACATGACATCTGAGGGAATCAGAGTTCTAGCCATGATCTCATCAGGTTTCTTCAGTGAATGTCCCCACAAGGAAAAACTTCTCCCTCTGTCCATCTCCTTTTCCTCCTTTTCTCTCTTTTCCTTTCCTCTGTCTCTCTCTCTCTGCCCCCTTACCAATTTATTTATCTCTCTCTCTGTCTCTTTGTCTGTCTCTCGCTCACTCGCTCTCTCGCTCTCTCTCTCTCTGCGTGTCAGACCATCTGGCGTGTTCTGGAACATCCCTGCAGAAGTTGCGCCAGATTAGACCGCGGAGTGGAAACTTGTGTTTATTTGTGATTTGTTTGAGACTGAGACATCACAGCTACTTTTGTGGGCTCTGTTGGAAGCTTGTGGTGGTGGGGAGGTGTGTGTGTGTGTGTGTGTGTGTGTGTGTGTGTGTGTGTGTGTGTGTGTGTGTGTGTGTGTGTGTGTGTGTGTGTATTTGCGGGGTAGGGGGGTTTTTGGCCGTCGGGAGCGTGGCGTTTCCTCGTCTGCAGCAAGGTGGTGGCGGGCTTTTGAGGGATCGTGGGTAAGCCACAGTAAAGGCCGGCGCATGTCGAAGGGATTAGGCTGGCAGCGCCAAACGCAGGCTTTCTTTCAATCTCAGTGACACACACACATACACACACACACACACACACACGTGCCAGAGCCTTCTGGGAGAAATGAAAAAGTTTCTTAATTGAATCCAATAGTTTTTGCCGTAAATGTTTGAGGAGAGGAAACAGGAGGGGGCTTTGTGTGTGTGTGTGTGTGTGTGTGTGGACGGGGGGGGGGGGGTTTGCTGAATCCCCACCAGCATGGTAATTAGCTTTTAAAATCTGTTAAAAACCTTACAAATTGGTTTCCCTCTTTAAGATTTCTTCCTTTCCCGATCACATCAGCACCCCCCTGCAAGCCAAACCAGTATCTACTCCGCACTTCCTATCAGTAAGAATAGCTGTGTGTGTGTGTGTGTGTGTGTGTGTGTGTGTGTGTGTGTGTGTGTGTGTCTTTGATGTGACATGGGAGTTGACATCTCATTGAGATCTGTAACAGATGTGTTTGTTAATTTAGGAACAGATGACAGACTATATTAAACACAAGGTGACATGATGCCCTCCTAGGCAGGGTGTGGGGGTGTGTGTGTGTGTGTGTGTGTGTTAGTGAGTGTGTGCGTCGAGGTGAGAGACATAGTGAGAGCGTGATGTTTGCCCATGATTGACAGGTCCGCATGGCAGACTCGTGAGTCTTATCCCACACCAGACAGCCGTTCAAAGCGCTGCACGGGTTTGTGGGAACGCGGCGTGGCCAGATTGGGTTCTCTATAAATTCCTTTGTGTGGCAGACCCAGCTCCTAGAAACAATAAAAGGGCTCTTCTCTGAACTGTGTTTAGGGGGGGGGGGTGCTCAGGCAGCTGCCAGGGGAGCAGGGCTAGTCTAGGTGCCGTGGATGCCTACAGGCACAGAGGACAGACTGAGCCCCCCAGCACACATCAGGAAGATCTGTTAGCGTACATCTATATAGAGTAGAGGGAGGTGTGTGTGTGTGTGTGTGGTAGAGGCTGTCCATGTCTGTCCGTGTGGTAGATGTAGAGACTGACGGTATGAGTGTGTGTATGCATGTGCACGTCAAACACACACACACACACCAATGCTAATAAATGGGCCTTTACCCCTGGCCAAGGGGACACACAGATGGTCAGCATTTGTCCTATATCTGCTTGGTAAATGCCAATTATTCAGAGAGAGGTGTGTGTGTGTGTGTGTGTGTGTGTAGGTGAGTGTGTGTGAGTGTGTGAGTGTGTGTGTGTGTGTGTGTGTGTGTGTGTGTGTGTGTGTGTGTGTGTGTGTGTGTGTGTAGGTGAGTGTGTGTGTTCACATGTCTGGGTTGGTGAGTTCTGTTTGTGAGGTTTAGTATATTAGTGGGGTTTTTCTCCTCTAACAGCAGAGATGAATGTCTCCTGAGTGTGTGTGAACCTGTGTGCATGTCTAAGTGTGTGTGAACCTGTGTGCATGTCTGTAAGTGTGTGTGTGAGAGTAAGTGTGTAGCATTAGCTGCAAGCAGTGAAAGGCCCGCATGGGTACAGTCAGCAGCTGCACTGGTGGAAGAACGTGTAGGTGTGTGTGTGTGCGCCCAAATGTGCGTGTGTGTTCGGGGCATAGGGTGCAGAGCAAGTGAGCGGTGGTCTGCTCTGAAGTGTTCCGTTTCAAGTCGTCTGTGGCTGGAAGGCTCAGCGCAGCGCAGCAGTGTTCCTCACTCCACAGTCCTCTGGAAAACCATGAAAGCTCCAGAAAGGATGGGGGAGGAGATGGAGAAAAAGAGAGGAGGAGAGAGAAAGAGGAAGGAAGGGAGAGGGAGAAAGAGGAAGGGAGAGGGAGAGGGAGAAGGAGAGAGTGAGTGTGTCGCCCCCGCAGAGCTTGCGGCAGAATGAGTCGAGCGGAGCCGTCCTTGCCGGGAACAAAGTGACTGAGTTAGCAGCACGAACATAGCGCACACACACACAGTTGAACACGCCGACACACACACACACACACACACACTCAAACTGAGTAGCCTACGGTTCCATGCAGCTCGATGGGGTCTCTGCCCTCTTTATTTCTCTGGCTGTCTTTTATTCTTTCTCTTTCAGTCTTTTACACTTTTCTTTCTTTGGCTCTTTCCCCCCTCGCTAGTGCTCTCCCTCCCACTCTTTCTAGTAGTCTGATTCAGTGGGAGTCTTTCATGATCGCTCTGTCTGAAGAGTCCTCTCCCCCTCCTCCTCCTCCCCCTCCTCCTCATCATCTCACCCCTCCATCCAGTCTGTCTGATCAGATGGGTATGCATATGTTCAGCTTCTTTTAATGCAGTACCTCTGTCTTTCACACACACACACTCTCTCTCTCTCTCTCTCTCTCTCTCTCTCTCTCTCTCTGTCTCTGTCTCTGTCTCTGTCTCTGTCTCTGTCACTCACACACACTCTCTCTGTCTCTCTCTCTGTCTCTCTCTATTTCTTTCTTTCTTTCTTTCTTTCTTTCTTTCTCTCCCACCCACTTACTCACATACATTCATTCAGTCACACACACACACTTTTAGTTTTTGTCTTTGCGTAGTTCCCTGTGGTTATTGTCATGTGTGCCTCTCCACTGCAGTTCAGCGGTCTGTAGTGTTTCACATCTCCATCTGTCCATCATTCTTCTCCCAGTGAAGAGATGCACTGATTGAGTTCTGATGCATGAGAGAACCTGTGTTTCTGTGTGTGAGTGTGACATGCTTCAGAGTGTACATTTAGTCAGAAGTGGTGTAGTTGTATCTGTGCCTGTGTGCGAGTATGGCTATGTGTGCATGTGTACACGGTGTGTGTGTGTGTGTGTGTGTTGGAGGGACAGATGGTATGTAGCTGGAGGCGGCCCAGGCTCCCAGCCCGGTGGGAGCGGCCCCAGCAGAGGTGGCAGATCGGCCGGGAGAAACTCACTCAGGGGTCGGCCTGGAGCCGCCTCACACCAGAACCTTACCAGCTTCTCACCGCCCACTGCTAGGGGATCTCACACACATACACATCTCTCTCTCTCTCTCTCTCTCTCTCTCTCTCTCTCTCTCTCTCTCTCTCTGTGTCACTTGCCCTCCTTCATTCACTCTCTTTTGCTCTCTCGCCCTTTCTCGCCCACAATATACTTTTTTAGTGCTCTCACTCTGTCTTAGACTCTTATTTTGTGTCTTTATGCTGTCCCAGTGTCTCTCTCTCTCTCTCTCTCTCTCTCTCTCTCTCTCTCTCCCCTTTCTTCTTTCTCTCACTCAAACACCAGTCGTCACTTTTGCTTCCTGTCCGGTGTGTGTGGCTACCGGTGCGTGAAAAGCCATCTGCTCTACATGACTGTGTGTGTGTGTGTGTGTGTAGAGGAGAGAGTGCTGACACGATCCACAGTTAATGACCACACTCTGTAAGCCTTGATGAAAAGTGTGTGTCTGATTGTTTTAATGTTGGGGGTCACATGTAGGTGAGGTTATGCAAGAGATACACTGTTAATGTTTACGGGGTGTGTTTGTGTGTGTGTGGTGATAAAGATGGGTTTCTCCGCCAGAGCGTGAAGGATGCACAGAGACGCTGAATCACTGCGCCACGTCCACCTGTGCATCCTGCCGGGGCAAACACACACACACACACACTTTCCACATACACACTACACACACACTCACACACTCACACACTCGCAGAGAGAGAGGCTGTCTGGTTGGAGTGGTCGCCTGCTCTGCTTTCCAGGCGAGTGTCGCCGTGACTCAAGCTCAAACGTAGCCCCCGGGAGCAGCAGGCTCGGTGCAAAGGATCATGGGAATGCAGAGCAGCCTGAGCCCTGAGCCACTGGCCAGTGACACGGCAGGATTCCACCAGAGCAGGGAGGGAGGGAGGGAGGGAGGGAGGGAGGGAGGGGGGGGGGAGAGAGAGAGAGAGAGAGGGGGGGGAGAGAGGGGGGAGAGAGAGACTGGGAGAGACTGGGACAGCATAAAGACACAAAATAAGAGTCTAAGACAGAGTGAGAGCACTAAAAAAGTATATTGTGGGCGAGAAAGGGCGAGAGAGCAAAAGAGAGTGAATGAAGGAGGGCAAGTGACAGAGAGAGAGAGAGAGAGAGAGAGGGTCGGTCAGAGCTGGAGTAACAGAGGGAGGTTGGAAGGGGAATAAGCAAGTGAGAGGAGGAGGAGGAGGAGGAGAAGAAGAAGAAGAAGAAGAAGAAGAGGAGGAGGGTGGGAGAGTGTTAATATCGCCATCCACCCCGTTTTTCTCTCACGAGAGAGAGAGAGAGAGAGAGAGAGAGAGAGAGAGAGAGAGAGAGAGAGAGAGAGAGAGAGAGAGAGCGAGGGAGAGAAAGAAAGAGAAGCCTCCGCAAGCCTTCAAGCTTCAAGAGCTGCTGTCTCACATTGCAAGATTTTTCTGAAAGGGTGTGCAGTACACACGCACGCACGCACGCACCACGCTTTTAATACTCTAATCAAGAGAGATTAAGTGGTTGGATTGGTGGATATTAACCTCTTGACATTTCCACCCTTTTTTTTTAAGGTTGAAGGCAAATAGGCCGGCTAAACCTGGCTCCTCTCCGACCTTCCTCACACACACACACACACACACACACACACACACACACACACACACACACACACACACACACACACACACACACACACACACACACACACACTCAGACGGTTCAGCTTGACTGAAGTCATAAATGCTCTTAATTGTGCGCATTGACTCTGGTTGACCCATGCTGTCGTGGAGATTGAGGCGTGACCACTCCCGACCATCTCTGGCCAGCGCCCCACATCTAATCTGTATTCTGAGTGTCCGCTAGTCCTGTCCGACAGCACCCCGAAGACCCCACACACACACACACACACACACAACACAAAACTCACTGATGCCCAGCGATCACAGGTGTATCTTTGCTTTGTCTTAAGCCTTGCCATGCTTAAGGCCAATGATTTTCCGTTTAAAAAAAAAATGCATTTTCCATTTCACATTTGGTGAATTCCGTTTTCCGTTTCAGCTCATTTTGTTCACCCTGAGGTAGATTGATGGCTTAAAATGAGTGAATAATATGTGCCCCTCTTAGATTGTTGTTTGCCAGCATTACCAAAACAGAAGACTAAACATTTTTTGTTTTAAATGCGATTGGGAAGACGAGCAAGTGAATGTGACTGAATGTGGCTTTAGCGGATGTGTGTGGGTCAACCGTTAAAAAGGGGGGCGTGGCCGGAGCAGAGTTCAGCGCAGACGTGACATTTTCTCAGTGGTTTTGTTCTTTAATTAATGTTTGTTCATCGTTGCAATCGTTGTTGTGTTTATTTGAAAGAAATATAGCCTTGCAGCCCAAAATACAGGGGAATTTGGGCGATTTGTATGCACAAAATGATGTTTCCGTTTGAAAGTTGGAATTCCGTTTCAATCACTTAGCCATGTACATTGACCATGAATAATTTACAGTGACAGTTTTTTTTTGTGTGTGCTTTGTTTATGGGTAATCTCACTTATCGCAACACACACACACACACACACACACACACATACAGTCTCTGTCTGTGTGGATTTGGATGGTTGTCCTTTCCTCTCCCTCTTAAATGTGTTTTATCTACGTATATCTGTGTGTGTGTGTGTGTGTGTGTGTGTGTGTGTGTGTGTGTGTGTGTGTGTGTGGCCAGTGGGAGCAGCACTTACTCTCCCACTCATGTGGCCTCTTTGTCTCTGACCGAGGTAAACAAACAACAGTACTACAGGCTGTCCCCATTACCAGATTAGTATTACAATTGAAGGCTAATTACTATAATATGTAGGTTAATTGGGTGTAGTGTTTTGTAGTGGAATGACGTTAGCATGCAGAGATAAGCAGTTGACCTTACGAAGTCCTTTACCCTTAGGTCGGCTGAAACACTTTACACACACACACACACGCTCTTCTAGTCTTCATCAAATCTCAAGGGAGCCTTTTTACCCCAGACTATTTGATCCTTCTGTGAAGGGTCAGTAGCTGAGTTCTGTCTCGCCAGCGTGCTCCTCTCCTCCTCCTCTCCTCTCCTCTCTTGTCCGTGGCATCGTGACTATGACCTCACCTTGTTCCGTCAGTCCTGTGGCCCTCCCGGCAGTCGCCCGAATTAGCTTCCTCTCCCCCCCAGGGGAGGACAGGTGGCCTCGACCCCAGGAGCACACCTCCCTGCTGGGGCACAGCTCAGCCCTGGCTCCTACCCTTCTACCCACCCTCCAGGACCTGGTCTCTCTCTCTCTCTCTACCTCTCTCTCTACCTCTCTCTCTCTCTCTCTCTCTCTCTCTACCCTCTCTCTCTCCCCCTCTCTCTCTACCCCTCTCTCTCTACCCCTCTCTCTCTCTCTCTCTCTCTCTACCTCTCTCTCTCTCTCTCTCTCTCTCTCTACCCCTCTCTCTCTCTCTACCCCTCTCTCTCTACCCCTCTCTCTCTACCCCTCTCTCTCTACCCCTCTCTCTCTCTCTCTCTCTCTCTCGCATCTCTCTCTCTCGCATCTCTCCACACGCCTGACCTGCTAATCCGCCACGCCCTGCGGGCACCAAGAAGACCGGAGGTTGAGGGTGGAGCGCTGTGGAGCGTGTAGAACCAAACACAAACAGCCATACCGGGTCACCGGGGGACTGAGTAATCCCCAACAGCCAGCTGGTAGAGGGGGTGGGGGGGTTTTGGGGGGGGGGGGGGGGGTGTGTGTGTGGGAGACGTCACTGTTAAAGGTCAGAGAGTTTTCAAAGTGTTGTCGTCTAAGCCGTGATAAAGTGCGCAATTAGCCATTCTGCCGGAACGGACGGAAATTCTTTACAACAGAAGAATAGAAGAAGCAGTAGTATTTGATTGCAGTAATCCAGCTAAGACCCTTCCGACACACACACACACACACACACACACCCACCCACACCCACAGACATGCACAGTCACATATTCACAGGCACTTACATTCTTACAGGCATGCAGTCATAGGCATGCTCTTGCATACACATATACACACACACCAGATTTGTATAGACACTCTTTCCACTCCTGGAGATGCAGGAGCTGTTTACTACTCCCCTGCTCCCCCTGAGGTGTGTGTGTGTGTGTGTGTGTGTGTGTGTGTGGAAGAAGGCCCCTGCTGCAGGAGTGATGGGCGGCCACAGAGAGCAGGAAGTTAGCGAGGGCCATTCCTCTCCGGGGAGAAACACTCGCTCGTACCCAGCCTACTGCCCCCACTGTTTCTCCATCATCCCAAATCTGCTCACGCAGGAGCCAGGGAGGGAGGGGGAGAGAGGAAAAAAAAAACAGATGGGAGAGAAAGAGATGGAGGGAGGGAGACGGGCATTGAGAGAGTGATAGTGATGGATAGAATGATGGAGGGAGAGTGAAGAAGAGTGCGAGAGAGAGGAGAAGGGAGAGAAGGAAGTAGACTTCTGGGAGTGATTCATATGGCAATAATAACGGTGCCGGGTGGGATCTCTGCTGTGAAGGCTCAGAGTCCTGCAGAAGCTGCTGTGTGTGTGTGTGTGTGTGTGTGTGTGTGTGTGTGTGTGTGTGTGTGTGTGTGTGTGTGTGTGTGTGTGTGTGTGTGTGTGTGTGTGTGTGTGTGTGTGTGTGTGTGTGTGTGTGTGTGTGTGTGTGTGGCGCCCATGACAGCAGCACGGGCAGTCTATTGAACTGCAGTTCCTCTCCACTCAGGCTAGTTCTGTGTAGCCGTGTGGCTAACAGGCAGTCACCTCCGTGACTTTCAGAAGTTATGGAGTCCTCAAGTGATTCTTTTGAATATTGGCCCGGCACAGACGCCACACCAGGACGAATAAACACAAACCCAATAGGTCACACTCCTCCCCCTAGAGGTTGGCTCTACCCCCCTTGACAGGCAAAAGGGGTGGTTTTAATCCGCCATGCTCCCCTCGGTCCAATCACGCGTGGCTTTGAAAGCCGCTTCCGTCCAATCACCCGCTTTGAAGAGCCCTAATCCTGTTATTCAGGAAGAGCACCATTGAGGACTGCTGTTTGTCAGATTGCATCCACTGGGTGCAAGTTCTCTTTCTGTCTGTCCCTCTGTGCACTCTCTCCCTCCCTCTCTCTCTCTCTCTCTCTCTCTCTCTCTCTCTCTCTTTCTCTCTTTCTCTCAGTTTCTCTTGCTTTTCTATGACTTGCGCCACCTCTTTTCTGGCCTCCCTCTCTATTTTCTGCTCTTTGTTTCTTTCTCTCTTCCCCTCTATCTACAGTGGACTGTGTGTGTATGTGTGTGTTGTGGGCTGAGGGGGCTGTGCTATGTGTGGAATGCCCCGCAGGCCTCTGCTCTGGGCCCACGCCCCTTTCATCTCATCCTCTCCGGACCTCTTCGCGCACACACACACACACACACACACACACTCTCTCTCTCTCTCTCTCTCTCTCTCTCTCTCTCTCTCTCTCTCTCTCTCTCTCTCTCTCTCTCTCTCTCTCTCTCTCTCTCTCTCTCTCTCTCTACGGACCTCTCCACGGACCTCTCCACAGCTCCTTTTCATCTCCACTGCTCGTTCCCTGCTTTGTTTGCACGGGAAAATGGGATTTAGTGGAACACACACACACGCACTAATGCACATATTAAACCCCTAGAGCATCCCTTTAAACCACTAAAACAGTCTCTCTCACTCATACACACAACAGCCTCCTGAGCATCCCTTAAAAATATTGATACATACACGTGTTGAACACACACGAATCCTTAGAGCATCCCTTAAATACACCTACATCCTTCACAGCCCTTTAAAACCCTCACACACTCCCTTACCTACCTGCCCTTACCCAGCAAGAAGGCTTTTACAACTGCTCATCATGTCTAAGGGCTCAGAGACCTTGACCGTAACACACACACACACACACACACACACACGATGTCAGTATATTTTCGTATTTATTTGGGGAAGCATGCTGAATGCTGTGCGCATGTTGTCGGCTTATTAGTGATTCCTTTTCCGTTTGCCTGCCTGATTTTTCCCGGAGGAGCACGAGTTTATGGAACACGACCCTCTGGAAGTGCAGACGGAAAATCCGCCGCACTGCTCCTGTCAGTCAACAGCTCGCTCTCACTCACTCTCTCACACACATTCCCTGAGCTGCGTCCTTGACCGATTCAGATCCTCTGCCAGCATGGTTCAGGAGTCAGTCAGCGGCCATGCCAGGCTTTGCCTGGAGACAACCTCCACTTAGTCTTTTGTGTGTGTGTGTGTGTGTGTGTGTGTGTGTGTGTGCATGCATGGATTCCCCTCTGGCTCACACTCGACTGTTAATCGTTCACACCATTTCAGTTTCCCCCACGTGGCCCGGGCTGGGGTCACAGCATCGTCTTGAGCGAAGGTCGCGGTGACGCACGCACTCACACACACACGCGCACACACTCTCACACACACACACACGTGCACACACTCACTCACACACACACACACACACACACACGCGCACACACTCACTCACACACACACACATACTCACACACACACACACACACACACACACAATCTCAGAGAGCATGTGTGTATGAGAGAGATGGGGGTGTTGCAGAGGATGGAAGCCCTGATCAGCTTTGACTGGAAATCAGAGAATCTGATGCAAATCCCGCAGTATTTAAAGCCCCAAATCAGCCGCCCAAATCCCCTCAAGATATTCTCAGCTCGATTGGACGGCTTTAAGAGATCACTGGGACAGAACAATACAGACTCAGACAGGAGGGGGGAGGGGGAAAGGTGAGTGAAGAGAGAGAAAGCAAAGGAGGGAGAGAGAGGAGTCACCCTGACAGTTATCTGATGAGGGCTTTGCTGCCGTGTTCCGCTGCTGGAAAATGAGGATCACTTCAAACGTTCCCTTCATTTGTGTTTCCTCTCGCTCGTTTGCCCACACTTCCATGGTCGTCCACTACACTAACTGTGTGTGTCTCTGTGTGTGTGTGTGTGTGTGTTGGGGTGTGTCTGTCTCTCTGTTTGTGTGTGTCATTTGTGTGCTCACTAGGCTGCAGCCTCATTAGATCAGGCTCACCCCAAGCTGTGTGTTCATATCTGTACTACTCCTGCCTCCTCATGTCAGGGCTGCTGAGAGAGTGTGTGTGTGTGTGTGTGTGTGTCTGTCGAGGTTTGTGTGTGTGTCTTTGTGTCTGGATCGTGTGGGTGTGTGTGTTTGTGATTGTGTCTTTGGGTGTGTGATGCACACCTACACAACAGAGCAGATTTGTACATCTACAAAAACAGAAATGCAGCTGCCCCAACACTGCCAGAGTTGTAGCATAGGCGAGTGTGTGTGCAGTGGTGTGGACCGTTGGCTCGGAGTGTGTGTGTGTGTGTGTGTGTGTGTGTGTGTGTGTGTGTGTGTGGTTGGCACATTGGGAGATATTGATATGCTAGCTGCTGTTCTCCAAGGCTGAGAGAATCAGCCTAGTGAAGGCTACCACTGACACGGCTATACATCCACACACACACACACACACACACAGTATCCAGGGATAGTTCTGCAGGAGAGGAACTTCTCGCTCTCTCTCTCACACACACTCACAAGGAGGGACACAATTTACCCCACCAGACTCTCCCCCTATGCCATACATTTATTTTTGCCTCTTTTTTTCTTAGGTGTGTGTGTGGTTGGTGGGGAATTTGACCAGTTGAGGCCCGTCTTGATTGGCAGTCCTCAGACACCTTCTCTCTGTCCCCTCAACTAGCCTCAGACTGAAACTTATCTCACAGCGTGTGTGTGTGTGTGTGTTTCAGTTCCACAAGTAAAAGCTGTGATACAGTGCATTGGCTTGTTGATCTACTAAGGACTCTTGAGTAACCCATCTTCTGTGCCTTGTGTCTGTGAACACACAGCAGTGTCTCGTAGTGAGGGAGAAGAGCATGTATTTATGGCTGGGGGGTGAAAGCAGCCAGTTAAAGTGTGTGTGTATTGTCCAGTGCTGCTGTGTGTATTTGGTGTAGCCATTGTAAATGGGTGTGTTAACTGTGGTTAATCTTTCTGTCAGTATGTTTTAACTGTGTAGTCTTTCTGTGTGTGTGTGTGTGTGTGTGTGTGTGTGTGTTTTTTTTGTAATTTCCCTCTGACGACTCATGTGTGTGTATTGGTAACTATGTGTGTGTTGTAATTGGGGTGTGTGTGTGTGTGTGTGTGTGTGTGTGTGAGGGAGAAACATGATGTAATTGGTGTGTGTGAGGGAAGAGGGAGGGAGATTTGAGAAGGCCGGCTGGGCTCTGGTGGGATGATTGCTTCCTGTTATTGTGAGTGTGAGTGTGAGGGGAGGAGGTCTGGGTGCTCAGCTTTCCTCTGGACATTGTTCTCTTCTTTAACTGGTCCATGACTATCACCATAACAAATCCAATCTCTCTCTCTCTCTCTCTCTCTCTCTCTCTCTCTCTCTCTCTCTCTCTCTCTCTCTCTCTCTCTCTCTCTCTCTCTCTCTCTCTGGCCCTCTTTTGCTAAATTTCTCTGTCTCAATTTATCTCTCACTCACACAGTCACTTAAATACTCATGTATTTATCTGTCATATGCACACACACACACACACACACACACACACACACACGTTTCTCCTCTGTGTGTGTAGCTGGCAGGCAGTAGGGGGTTTTTCCTCCAGATGTTGGTGTCAGGACGGGGCACATGAAGGGAGGAGAGGCTAGATCAGTGTGGTCTGAAGGCTGGAACAGCTGGCTGTGTCCCACCCCACCCGTCTGTTTACCACGTTCTCCACCTCCTCTCCTCTCCTCTCTACTCTCTCTCTGTCTTTTTTTGGGTTGTTTTTCACTAGTAGTCACCCTCTCCTCTCCTCCTCTGCTATTTTCTGCCTTCCCCTCTCCTCTGCTCAGGGTTTGTGTCTGGTGTGTTCTCATCTCTCACACACACACACACACACACACACACACACACACACACACACACACACACACACACACACACACACACACACACACGTGGGCAGAGGGCCTGGCCTTTGATGCCTCTGTTTACTTTGCTGGTAATTGGACTCGTTTGGTACAGACATGAACTCTGCCATCCTCTCTCTCTCTCTCTCTCTCTCTCTCTCCCCTCTCTCTCTCGCTCTCTCTCTCTCTCTCTCTCTCTCTCACCCTCTCTTATTCTACGTTTCTCACTGCTCTCTCTCTCTGTCTTTCTCCATCTGTCTGTGACTGGCAGCTGGAGCAGTGGAGTAAAGCATGCCTGTGCCAGAAACAGGCCACCAGAGGAAAGAGGATTGTTCCCTTCTCCTTTTCTTCCCCACTTCCCTCCCTCCCCCTTTCTCTCTCTTTTTCTCTCATTCTCCAAACACATCTCTGTTTAAAACAGTAGCAGCAGCACCACCACGGCACACACAACCAGACGCCCCCTGCTCTGTCTCTCTCTCTCTCTCTCTCTATCTGCCTGTGTGTCTGCCTACCTACCTGGCGCCGTGCCACCTGGGCACCATGGCTTTGTTTATCGTACCCGCAGGAGGAGGTGCGGGAACGAGGCGGGTAGGCACGAGGAAGACGAGACAGCCGAGGGGCACGGTGGCAGTGTCGTTGCACCGCCGAAGCACCTGGGTGGCATTTTAGTGGTGGACTAGCCCCGCTGTATTTGTCAGATTAACTCTCATTAAGTCCATCAAAAAACACAAAAAAATACCTCCTGCAGAACAGCTAGGGGAGACGGAGCTGACAGCTGGTAATTGTTCTTGTCCTCCTCCCCATGACGGGGAGGGAGAAGAGAAAGGGAGGGATGGATAGATAGATGGGGGGAGAGAAGGAGAGAAGAGAGAGGAAAGTGGGGGCCAGCTGGCAGTGTGTTGCTGCTGTGATGTAGTGTGAGTTCTGGCCTGGGCTCACGCGTGCTCCGGATCCATATGCTGCGTCCAGAGGAATCCATATGCTGCCCGCAGATAATTCTTGTCCTGCAGTGGTGCGAATGAGCATCCCCATCTGTGTGTGTGTGTGTGTGTGTGTGTGTGTGTGTGTGTGTGTGAAAGTTTAGGAAAATTAGTAGAGGTGTATGTGAGCGAAGGGGGGAGAGAGGAGGATGACTCATGAGACTCTTATGACCTCATTGCCAGAGCTGTCGGGTAGTTTGAGCGAAGCATCTATCTCTATGTGCACACACACACACACACACACACACACAGGCTCTCCCCTTCCACCACCCCCAATGATGGTTTTACCGCTTCACTGCTTTCACAAATAGGCCTCATTGATTGAATCTGATTCCTGTGGATAGAGCTGGTTTATTGAGTGGCTTCACTGGTGGCTACACTGTGTGTGTGTGTGTGTGTCTCTGTGTCTGCGTGTGTCATTTTGTCAGAGGAAGCCTGGAAAGGATTTTTTCTCTTCTCCCTCTCGGTTCCCTGTCGTCTCGTGGTCTTAAATCATGAGGACGGTTCTCCCGGGATGTTCTGCTTGTTCCTCGTCCTGCGCTGTGGTTCCAGGGAAACAGGCTTGTTTTTCTCATCCTCCCTAGAGCGCCACAGTCCTCGCGCTGCTCCCACACATTACAGCAGCTCCTCAGAAATCCCTCCCACACACACACACACACACACACACACACACACACACTCTGCTTCTCTCACACATAGACAAGCCAACAGAGACATTGGCGCTCACACACACACACACACACACACACACAACATGAGGGTGTTGACAGTTGAAAACACACACTCAAACACACACACACCCATATTAAAAGTCCCCACCATCAAAATGTCACAGAGGCTTTCTGCCTAATCCTAGACCTGCTTCCATGACGTCCTGAGGGCCCTGAGCCCTGCGCCAGCAACCTCAGGCTGACCTGGAGTCTGCTCTAACCTCAGCCCTCTGCCAGAGGGAACACAGGCTGACCTGGAGTCTGCTCTAACCTCAGCCCTCTGCCAGAGGGAACACAGGCAGGCAAGGGGTTTTACGCGGGGCGGAGCACTAGAGACGAGAGAGCGAAAGATTGAGAAATGAAGAATGGAGACTTCTTCCTTCGCTCCCTCCCGCTTCTTTCTCCTCCTATTCCTCCGGCTCCTCTCGAGTAGTAGAGTTCAAAGCACTCTTTCTCCTTTCTTCCCCCATGTATGTATGTGTATGTATATATATTTTTTTCTTCACCCTGGAGGTGTAGAGGGCTCATCGCCCCCTTGTGCTCTCCCCCATCTTTTCTTGTCTTCTCTCTCTCCTCCCTGCTCCTGTGTCCTCTCTTCATCCTCCTCTCTGCCTCTGGATCATCTCTACTATCCTGTCTTCCTCCCCTTCCGTCTCATTTCTCCTCTGCCGTCCTTCGCCGTGCCTCCCCGTCTCACTGCTGCCCCTGCTGTCAAGGGTGTCCTGGTGCTGCCAGGACTGGTGCTGCCCTACCTCTCCACTGCCTCTTTAACCTTCTCACCAGCTGATCCAACACACACACACACACACACACACACACACACACACACACACACACACACACACACACACACACACACACACACACACACACACACACACACAGACACACACAGAGTTACTCACTCACGTTCACACAGCATATTCTCTTATGATGCTCCTGAGAACTACACACACACACCATGCATGCACAAAAAGCTGATGTTATCCACACACACACACACTCACACATTCTTTTATACTGTGGTCCACTAAGGCCGGTGGTCATCTTTGTCCGTAGCTGATCCACCAGTTGGCAATCATAACCTATAGCTCACCCATACGTATCTCCTGTATGATCAGCCCCGTCGGTCCTCCCCTCACACACAGCTCACACACAGCTCGGAGCTGTATAAACCATTACGCTCTCAGCCGCTGGAACTCTAGCCTGCTCCTCTGGGACACACAGCTGGAAGTTGTTATCTTTGCTGTGCAAAGGGAAGGAGACATTTGGCAGCAGCAGGACAACAGACCTCCAATCTCAGACATACACACAGTTAGAAAGACATATACACACACACACACACACACGCACACGCACAGACTGTCTCTCACACATGCACACACAGGACGCACACTGTGTGTGTGTGTGTGTGTGTGTGTGTGTGTGTGTGTGTGTGTGTCTCTGAGAAGTTTTCTGGTGTGGAGGCCCAGCATTGGGAGATAATTAAAGCGTTGTTGGCGGGACGACCGGATTGTGAAGTTCTCCCATTGGCCTGGTGTAACTCAAGATGATTCTTCAACCAGTCACCACACTGCAGGACAGAGACAGACTGTGTGTGTGTGTGTGTGTCACAGTTGATGGAGGCAAAAAACTTCTCTGCTGTTCAGACCATCCATGTTTCCAATTTACTCGATTAATTAGCCAGACTGACTCTTTATGGTAACTCTCATCCACCCTACTAACTCTGCTTTGATGGAGAGTGTGTGTGTGTGTGTGTGTGTGTGTGTGTGTGTGTGTGTGTGTGTGTGTGTGTGTGGCTCATCTTTCTCCACGAAGCATGACTCAGAGTGTTTTGGAAGAGGAAAGGGTGACGTATTCCTCTTGGGGCTCAGACACATACACACTCATTTGTGTGTGTACCGAGCATGTTGTGCTGTTTTCTGTATTTTTAAAGTTTATTTAATAGTGTGTGTCATTCGCTTGTTCTGAAGAAAGAGAGGACGTTGGGTTTCACATACACCCCACTGTGCTCAGCAGAGGTGTGTGTGTGTGTGTGTGTGTGTGTGTGTGTGTGTTTCTTTTCTTTGTGACTATTGCGGTAAATGGGTGTCTGACCACAATACATTGTTTGCAGAAAAGATGTTATTTTTATAATAATTAAAAAGTGAAAGAATAGAAAAAAAAGGAATGACGCTTGCTGTGTGGTTAGTGAAGCCACAATGAGAGAGACTAAAACGCTGAACAGTGTTGCCTGCAGGTTGGTTGTGTGTGTGTGTGTGTGTGTGTGTGTGTGTGTGTGTGTGTGTGTGTGTGTGTGTGTGTGTGTGTGTGTGTGTGTGTGGACAGACAGCTCAAGCTCTAGTTCCCTAGGCCAAACACACTTCCAGCAGTCCCCACGGCCAGCCCGTCGCGTTGTCATGGCTACAAAACAGTTAGTGGCCTGAGGGGAAAACACAAGCAAAATTGAGAAAGCTTGTGTGTTGAAGGGGGGGGTTGCAGACATAAATTGCTTCCCATGAATAATTCTTCTCCCATAATTTGGCAGTAATGACAGTGGCGTGTGTGTGTTTATTTATTCAAACATTAATTGACAGAAGCGGCATTAGCAGGGCTGTAATATTGTGCGTTTTGATTATGCACGCGGGACCAGGAAGAATTAAAGTGATTATCCACTTTTGTGGCTCTGGTTGAATATATGTGTAATAATGTTTCACTCCCTCCCTCTGTGTGTGTGTGTGTCTGTGTGTGTGTGTGTGTGTGTGTGTGGTGATCCTCCCCACAATGTCTTCTACCCAGCGGCTCCTGTAGTTCCTGTAGCTGTGTGATTAAGACCCTCACATGTTTGCCATCATGTGTGAGCTCTGGTCACGTTTCTCCTGCTGTAGTCAGTGTAAGCTTGGCTGAGTGAACTGAGTACTCACTCTCTGTGTGTGTGTGTCTCTGTGTTGCAGGCGGAAGGGGAGGACAACCTGAAGAAGATGCAGCTGATGGAGCTGGCCATTCTCAACGGAACATACAGAGACACCAACATCAAAACACGTAAGACACTCACATGGACACTCACGCGCACATACTCTCTTGTCAAAAGGAATATCATTTTCATGTGGACATAGCTTCACACACACACGCACGCACATACACACACACACACACACACACACACACACACACACACACACACAGGACATTACTCATTAATGCTGATGTAATCGCACATATTAAACATGGACATTTAATAATGTTACAACTGACACCGTTCATCCATACCATAACTGAGAAACACACACACACACACACACACACACACACACACACACACACACACACACACACACACACACACACACACACAAAATCTCTCTCTATCCCTTCCTCTCCTATCAACCCCCACACACATCGAACAACTTCATCCCCTGTTCCACTAGTTGTGTAAAGTATCATGTTGGGCTGTGCGAGTAGCACTCTCTCTCTGACACAACACACACACACACACACACACAGTGCACTGCTTAGTCACATTCTCAGCTCTGCATGACAAAAGTTTGCACTATTGCTCAACTTTGGTTATTGGCTCGTTCACACACACACACACACACACACACAAACCATCCCCGCTTGACTCCACACCTCTGTCGGATTTCAATTGTGATTCAGAGGTGTGCGACTGATTGTGGTGTGTGTGTGTGTGTGTGTGTGTGTGTGTGTGTGTGTGTGTCTGAATGTGTGTGTCTGTAGCTGTGGGTGTCTGATCGTGTGTTACACCCACCCCTCGAAGCACTCCAGTGTCCCCCTGCCCACCTCCTTGCCATATCACTGAATGCTTGCCTTCATTGGACTGATCTTTATGCACTTGATTTCACATCAATCTGTTTTTCTTTTGTTTTTATTTTCATGTCCATCTTAAATGGTGCCACTATCACATGGGCATGTAGACCTTACATTTATTTTACCGGTCAGGGTCACTGTGTACTTTGACCCGGGAAGTAAATCCCTACGGCAGCTGGCTCCATTTAAGATGTCCTGATGTAATTTTAGCATTTTGTCTGATCATTTATGAGCTGTAGCACATTTAGTTACCATGGTGATTTGGTGTGCTTAAATGTGGTGTTTGCATCTGGTGATTGATGCCTTTGTTTTTTTTTGGTTGTGGGTTTTAGTTGTGTTTGTTTGTTTGTTTGTTTTTGCTGTAGATGTTGTGGCTTGTGTGGTGCACCGTTGATCATTGCATGGATTAATTTTCCTTTTTGTTTTGCCTCCTCTTTTCCTTGCTCCTCTCCCCTCTCTTCTCCTGCTATATTCTGCTTCAAATTTCCCACCCCTGATTGTCACCCTTTCTACAAACACACACACATACACACACACACCTACACCTACACAAACCTCTCCATCTTTAATTACTCCACCATTCTGCTGTGTACGTCGAACACACTGCTGTTTGTCTTTCTGTGGATTGCCACTTCCTCTCTCTCTTTCTTTGTGGCTGTCCCTTTATTTTCTCTCTCTACCTCTCCCTCTTTCTCCTAATCCGTCACCTTCTCTCCCTCGCTCTCTTTATCGCTCTCTCTCTCCCTCCCTCCCTCCCTCCCTCTCTCTCTCTCTCTCTCTCTCTCTCTCTTCCTGTCTTTCTCTCTTCCTGTCTCTCTTCCTGTCTCTCTCTCTCTCTCTCTCTCTCTCTCTCTCTCTCTCTCTCTGATGGCTCTTAGCCCCCCTTGCGTTCTCTCTTGCAGCGGCGGCGGCGGCAGCTCAAGGCCAGCGCCTCATTGCCTCCCCCCAGGGCCAGGTGATGCCCCCACAAGCCATGCGCCCCCCCCCCTCGCCGGCCGGCGCCCAGATCATGAACTTAATCCGGCCCGGCCAGATGACGGCCATGCTGCAAAACGGCACGCCCACCCTGGTGCCCCCCTCCCCAGACGGGGGTATCATCTACACCACCCCCTACGACTACCCGTACACGCTGGCGCCCACCTCGCTGCTGGAGTACCCCATGGAGCCCAACGGCATGCTAGGTAAGCGGCCATGGGGGCTGGGCATGGGCATGGGCATGGGGGGTCCAGGGTGCTTCCCTGCACAGCAGCAGGACGGCAGCTTTCTGTACGCGGGCGGGGGGGGCCTGCTGGACGCAGCAGGCTTCAATGCCCAGCAGGAGGCGCTCAAAGGTAAATACACCCTGTCCAGCTGATGCCGGACTCACAGGGGGGGGTGGGAAGGGTTTGGGGTTTTGGAGGGGGGTGTGTAACACACACGAGAGAGGCGTGACCGCTTGGTGCTTGGAGCGAAGAGACGGACGGGGTTGGCCTCTTCAAAAGGGGGCCCTGAGGGAGACACTGGCTGCTGTAGAGAACACAACAAGGAAGACGGTCTGTGCTAGAGCGCTTCGAGAACACTATGACTCTCTGTTAGGACAGTTAGATGATGCAGTGTTATGAACCAGAGTGCAGCTAATCTTTCATTTTATTTATTTTTTATAATTCAGAAATGTGAATATCACTGCTGTCTGTGATTCCTGAGGTCTGTGTCTCCCACACACCCACACACACACACACACACACACACACACACACACACACACACACACACACACACACACACACAAAGAGAGAGAGAGATGGTGACATGCTTGTGTGTGCGTCGTTTCTCGTTCTCTGGATCTTTCAAGCTCTCGCCTCAGGCAGATCTCCTCTGCTTGTGGATTCCCCTCGGATTTTTCTGGCTGCCGAGATGATTTTCTTTCTCTGTCTCTTCTTTATCCCTCTCTCCCTCTGTCCCTCCCTTACTTTCTCTGTCCCCTCTTTTTTTTCTCCCCTTCTTACTTACTTTTTCTCTCTCCCTCTTGTCCCCTTTCCTCTCTCTCTCTCTCTATATCTATCTATCTATCTATCTCTCCCTCTCTCTCTCTCCCTCCCTCTCTCAGCGTGCTGTGCCATGCTCTAGGCTGTGTTGGTTGTATGGCAGGCCGAGGCAGCAGTGGCCTCTCCCCTGACGGGCTTCTTCATTAAATTCTTCCAGTGTTTTCCCTGCCTCTGTCTCCCCTCTTGGTCTCGCCCTGCTGAGCCCCCTCTCTCTCACACACACACACACACACACACACTCCGCTCACTACCATGACGCCATTGGCCTTTAGACGTGTAACCTACACACTAAAGTGGACAAAGAAACCGCTTTAAATGGAAGTGGTGTGCTGTACCAAAACGGCCGTAAAAATTCCCTCCTTTTACTTATTTAATATGCTACCGTTACTCACGACTTGAAACTAATCTGGAGCCTGAGGGTTTAGAGTTTATAAGCCGGTGTAGTGTAGTCTGTGTGTGTCTGGGATGTACCATAGTGGACTAATAGATAGATGTACAGTGCAGATTGAGGTGTACAGGAAACCACTTCCTGCTTTTAATGACGTGCCTATGGCAACTACCAGACACGCCATCACCAGGCCGCAATTTTTTTTGTCAATAGTGGCTTCTATCGTCAAAGACCCTGGCCCACCCACCCTCAGAGCTTACTGCTTTGTAAGTGTGTGGTGTGTGTCTACACGCTTTACTACTCGTTAATTGGCTGTGTCGATCTAGCGTCCCCCCCCCCACACCGCCATCACCATCTCTCTCCCCCTCCCACTCCCCCCCAGAGTATCTTGTGGGAAAAGCAGGCTCCTAGAGCAGTCTGGAATGTCCTGGACATCTGTGGTAGAGAGCGGAGTGTGGGCGATAGCAACTACCAGCAAACGCTGTCAACAGTCACACCACTTCCCCTGCCAGGCACACACACACACACACACACACACACACACACACACACACACACACACACACACACTCGTATAAATAGACACACTGAAGCTGCACACTCACTCACAAACACACTAACACACTCAGACTCGTACATACCCACTTATATATGCATCGCTATAGACACACAGTTATACACACCCTGCGCTCACATTAGCATATACATGGCTCAGATACTCACTCACAAACGCACACACACATACATTCACTTACAGGAAAACACATACACACACACACACGCACGCCACTCAGGGCCGACAGTTAGAAATCTGATGTAACCATCTGAGTACGTTACACAACATGGCAAGGCTGACAGCAAGAATAAAACGGGAAGGAGAGAGAAAAGCTCCAAAGGGCAGAAATGTGTTTCTCACATGTTAAGTCTCCTCCGATTGAGTTTGACAGCCGCATCTCATCCCTCCCTCACGCCCCTCTTGCAGAAGGGGTTTGTGGCCATGGTAACCAGCACTTTGTCTGGGCCCACAGCCCACCAGCCAGAAACATTTTTTAGTTTTCCCCTGCTCCCTACTCGCAACCTGAGGAGAGGTATGCCCCCCCCCCCACCCAACCCCCCTTTCCATTATGGCGTCTATCTTTGTGCCCATCAGCAACTGTGAGAAACTACAGGAAATATATTGACACTGTCAAACATGGCGAGATCCAAGAGGAGCGCAGCAGACAGACACACACACACACACACACACACACACACACACACACATACTTTCTCTCTCTGGCCCTCACACACACACACATACATTATTTATTTGGCAGTTCTGAACAGTTGCATTTATGACTGTTTGGAAGTGATGATGGTTGCACGTTCAAAGTGCATTAAACCTTTTAGTTTCTCAAACTGTTTTTCCCTCCTGAAAGACATTGAACTGCTTCTTTAACGCTGTGACTGACGTATGAAAAGAATACTAAAAGTAAAACCCAACGCGACGCAGGGGGTTATTCTGTGAGTAGTTCGGTGAATAGAGACCTCACTCTTTCCCTGGTTACTTCTAAAGCCCTGTTAGGTCGTACCATAACACAACTACGCCTGGCATCCGTTAGACATTGAGATCAACACCCCCTCCAGAAACACACACACACACACACACACACACACACACACACACACACACACACACACACACACACACACACACACACACAGAAGACTGGATGCTAGATGCTAGATGCTAGGCACACCCTTGAGTACCACGCAGCATGGAGTGTCTCCCCATCCCGTCTCTAGCTCAGCGGTCTCACAAGCGCCTCTCTGTGTGGATCTCAATACTGTGGAATTTTATAACCTTTAAGTTATGCATTTATATAAAAAAAAAGAAAAATGTTATATTTTATTTTCAATGCAATTTTTTTCAATTCGTTGTCTATACGATGTCAATATGTGTATTAGTAATGTATAATATGTACATGAAGATAGATGTTATCGATGGGAATCTGATTTGCGGAGACATTTAAATGTGTTTTTTTTTCATACTGTGAAGCAAACAGAAATCTCCCTCCTCAGAGTGAGCAGTTTCTAACCTTGTGGACCTGTCGCAATCTAGGTGCAATGGCTTCAAAAGTGAGACGACATGACACGCGAGTCCATCCTTACCAAAGGATTGTGACCGCTGACAGAGGTTAGTTTTAGACCCTTTAAGACTGTTTTCATGTTGCTTTGAGCCCAGTTGCTGGCAGACTCTTGGAAGGGCTTTGGAGCGGGTCTGGTCTGGTCTGGTCTGGTCTGGTCTGGTCTGGTCTGGTCTGGTCTGGTCCGATCCGATCCGTTCTGGTCCGTCCCAAAGTCGGCCGAGTTCTGGGGTATGTTGTTGCTGTTGGCTTAGTGAGGATAATACCCACTGATGCTCTGGCCTTTACACGCCACCTGCATCACTTTATATACACTCTCACACACACACACACACACACACACACACACACATACGCTCACTCACACGCATTCTCACATATGCCGTTCCGCATATGTGGACACACACACACACTCTAATAAGCTCTCTCACATATTCTCATATGTGTAGACACACACACACACACTCTCACACAAGCTATGTCTGTGCCCTTATCTGCTGTGGTATGCCTATGTTTACAAATGCAGTCACTCATGAGTAGTAATCGTATTCAGTAATGAATTATCAATATGTTCGGGATTCCACCTCTTTGTGGGAGGGGTTTTTATAAAATGATCTCTGGGTACCCCCCCGCCACCCCACCCTTGTGCGCGCGACCTCGTTTTCACGTTAGGACAGGTAGGTCGGGGGGTGGGGGGGGCGTGTCACGTCAGCGTATAGTCTGTTGCATTCCCGTCATGTACGATTAGCTCCTGATCCAGGGCAGACTTGTCGCAGGGAATCATTTCTCTCCTCCAGTCAGGAGGGCTAGAGACTGAGGACTAGACCGCAACAGGAAATGCAAACCAGCATTTTAAGTCCATAATTTTGTATATTTTTTTATTTAATACTATTTGTTTTTTTTGTTTTTTTCTTCTTACATATCTTGATGTTCGCATTGTGCTCGTTGAGTCTGTCTTCTCCCCGTTTTTATATAAATGTTAATTCCACACTGAAACATAGTTTACATTTTTATTTTGTCTGTGAAAG
This sequence comes from Clupea harengus, assembly GCF_900700415.2. Classification (NCBI taxonomy): domain Eukaryota; kingdom Metazoa; phylum Chordata; class Actinopteri; order Clupeiformes; family Clupeidae; genus Clupea; species Clupea harengus. The sequence goes on from NC_045165.1 coordinate 16,983,937, forward strand.
GATGGACATATATACACATTCTCCAGCATATTGGAATTATTTTGTCACGTATTTCAGTTGTACACGGGGTACTGTCATTTTTTTATACATGGACATTTTTATAGCAACTGTTTTTATGGCTCCTGTACATAATCCTGGCAAATAAAGAAACAGAACTGAACTCAAAGCGATTTCATCTATTTCTTGCACAGTTGAGTTCTAGTTAAGTCCCCATTTATACCACTAATTACACTGTCCATAACTTGCATTTTCAACTCGAGAGACACTAAAACATTAATCGTTTTTATTATTATTATTTTTTATTCTCTCTCCCTGTTGTGGTTTTGCTTCATTTAGTGTTTTCTGTTTGTCTCATCTTCACAGCTTCTTGTTTGTTGGGGTAGCGGGCCACGGTAGTGCTGCTTTTAACGCCGTAATAACGTCTAGTGTCAGACTGGGGCTCGGTAGGCCTGATCATGACGTTAAAAACCCAGCATGTCATGATTTCTTAACCAGATTCAGCCAGGGTGGGGGTTTTCTGCCGGGGGGGCAGATTTAGATGAGGGGGTGGGACGGGGGGCAGGGGGGGTGGGGTGAGAGATTGCATTCATTTTACTGTTAAAATGATGTCATTCCAGTCTCTTTCTGCTGACACTAATATCCTTTCTATTCTTTTTTTCCTTTTTATTTGTTTTTGTTTGTTTTTTGTTGTTTTTTTGTTTGTTTCTAACCACCTAGCCGCCACCGGCAACTAACACATGACCTCTGACCTCTGAACTCTTCACCCAATGACGAGCCGCCCTGCCCCAAGCCCCGCCCCAAGCCTGCCTGCTGATGTGTTAACTGGTAATTGCCTTTGTTGCTAGCCTCTTGGATGCTGGGAGGGAAAGGCGCCTGGCCGTAAAGTTATCCTAACATGGTTTCTGTTTCTATTTTGTTTTTTTGTTTGTTTTTATATAAAGAAACACAAAAAAAACTACCAACAACACAGATTATAACAACAGCAACAATATTACACAACCAAACTCTAGGGTTGTGTAATTTATTTTGTTTGACTCTTCTGTTTTGTTGTGTTTTTAATGACCCTTGTTTTTTTTTTTTTTATGCGGGGTTCTTTCTTTTTCTTTTGGAAATCGTTCAAAAATTGGGTGGACGCATGCACGGTTCCCCAAGAATCTGCACTGAATTAAAAAGCAATAAAGCAACCCGCCCCCATGTTTCATATACTGGACAAACAATTAGAAACACACACTCTCTCTCTTTAAACCCACACACACACATAGAAATAGTCACAGCTCTTATTCAGATTGGTGACATTATACACACATTAATTGGTTAAAGCTGAAGGGGGGAGGGGCTCTCCTAAACATGATCTCATCCTGAATTTTAATGTGAAATCCACAGAACTACCCCACCCCCTTTGCCTCACTCTCTTTTTGAGGAGGTAACAAACTGAAAAAAGAAAAAGAAGGAAAGAACTCACACTCACGCCAAATCTGTTCATTTCTGTTCCAGTTGATTTTTTTTTTCTCACTCTCTTGTCCTGTATTATTTTTTTAATCTATTTCAATTTGTTTTATTTCTTTTTCCCCTCCTGACTTTTAATGAAAATGTGCTGACACATTCTGGGTGTGCCTTTGAACAGCTGTCTTTGTTTAGGTTTTGTTTTGCTCCAAAAGCATGGCTAAGTTTGTCTACTGCAGATGGAGCTTCTCTCACGTTTGTTTCTCTTACTCAACCTTTCGTTGTTTTGACTTGATTCCTGTTTTTTTTTTTTGGGGGGGGGGGGGGGGGGGGGTTCACTTAATTTGCTCATGGTGTCACCTTTTTAAAGATCATTTTTCTTTTGTTTCGTATGATTGTTTTATTTCCCTCCTTCCTACTGATTAGTTGTAGCCAGGGAGTGAACTTCCTGTTGATGAGTGGGCGGGCTTAGCAAAGCGGGTGGAGGGGAGGGGTCAACGGCAGGGTTTTTTGTGTGAAGGGGGAGGGGCCAGGGTCGAGTTTTGCATACAGCCATTTTGAGTAAGTTGGGAGACGTTTAAACTGTGCATGAGACAGTAGATACTGCAGCTGACATTGGCCCCGTACTCAGTGCCTGATTTATCTAGAAGTTCTTTTTGAAAAAAAATAAAAAAAATACAAAAATAATCTACGAGCCTAAACAGCAAGAAGGAGGAAAATAAGTATTGTGTGCGTATATAGCCAAAGGGTTTCCAGTTTCTAAATATACACAAATGCATATACACGTATAGAGAGAGAGGTTGGTGGGATAGGAGGTCGCGTCAGTCAGTCAGTCCCAAACTAAAGGCAGATGAAGTGCTGGTTTGCCATGAAGATGAGTAGAGGTTATTGAACACTAAGCAGGACTGTTAGTCTGCATGAGATGGGCTGGGGTGGGGGGTGGGGGGGGGGGGGTTTGGGAGGGACTGCCCGACAAGTGAAGTTTTGTACATAACATAACTTTTTAGTTTTTATTCTGCTTCTCTAACTTTACCCCCTTTATGTTTTGTTTTTGACTCTTTAATGCCTTGCCAAACGAACAAAAATTTTCATCAAAAATGTTCTCTTGAGTTTCATCTCATCCTCAGAATATGCTTGAGTTTGTCAGAGGGAGCTTCCAGAGCCTCCTTGAGACATTTCCAAGTACCACCCCCCCCCCCCCCCCCCCTTTCTCTCTCTCTTACTCACTCACTGTGGAGGACTATTTCTTTTCCCCTTCCCAGCATGCACCACTCCATGTGTCCTGAACCAGCTCATCCATAATGTGTCTGGTACACCTCACCACGCCAGTGCTTAAGCTACTGAGCCCACCCCTGTTACTTTGAACTCTCAAGAAAAAAATAGGATGCGAAAGCCATGCCTGCCTGTTCCAATTGCTTTATAGATATCTGTGATATAAATATAAATATATACAAATGTAGATATGTCAAAATACAAAGGAGAAGACAAATTAGATACTTTTACAGGGTGCTGGAGAAGAAAATATATTTTTGGCAATCTCAGCTTTTTATACTTAACTTGCAGTTACAAAAAAAATATATTAAAAAAAGGAAAAAAATATAGGGTGTTCAGAATGATGGGGTGAAGATGCTTTGAATCTCTGGATAGTATTGGCTAGGAAAATAACGACCAAAATAGTCATACCTGGGAATGTCACGAAAATCAGACATGGGGCTGGGGTGGGGGGTGGAGGAGATAAAGAAATAACTCGAGAGACAAAGTGCCTTACTAAGGGTGGTTTTCCTTTTTTCCCCAAGTGTTACCGTTCTGTTGAGTAATTTCCAGCACCGACTAGGAAAGGCTCAGAGAGAAGAGAGAGAGAGAGAGAGTGTGTGTGTGTGTGTGTGTGTGTGTGTGTGTGTGTGTGTGTGTGTGTGTGTGTGTGTGTGTGTGTGTGTGTGTGTGTGTGTGTGCGTGTGCGTGCTCGCGTCAGCCCTGACCGTCTACGAGTTTATTCTATGCAAACAGACGAGCTGTCGTTTGACCAGCTGACTATGTGCCATGGTTTGTCTTCCCAAGTTTGAGCTCTTCTCTCTCTTCTTCCTTACTGTTTGTTTCTAATCCCTCTTTCAGCCATTCGAACAATATATAGGGAGATGTTTTTTGTGCCATTTTGGTTATTGATTGCTTTTATTATAATTTTTTTGTTTTCGTTTTTTCCATGTTGATTTAGATGACGATCTCTCGTTGTCTGTATATCTGGTTACTGTGACTATGTCGAGAACAAACTGCCAATAGCAATGCAGAAGGCTGCCAGGTGTAGTTTTAAATAGGGGGAAGGAGGGGTGGGGTAAAGTTAATTATGTTTGGGGTAGGGAGGCAGATATATGACAAATAGACTGGATAGCCTGCTTGTTTCATATACTGAGAACATGAATTTACTGTTTTGTTTTTTTCCCCTCAGAATTTGTGCAGAACTAGCATATAAGCTGAAAGCATTTTGCTTTTTAGTTTGTTACTCATTTGCTCTTTATAGAAAGCAATTATATGATGCAAGATCAAAGTAAAGTCTGCACTAGATGAGCTGGTTAATACAAAAAATAAAAAATAAATAAACCATGGTGGCAATTTTAGGTTTTTGAAAGCCCCTTTTTAACAGTGCCAAAATTTCGGAGCAGTAATGCCCATTTTTGTAACAAAGACTAGTAGCTTGTAGTGTCGAGCTCGGGACGCCCGGCCACCCCTGTTCTCAGTAGCTGGAACAACCGCGGGTTTTCCGGTAGACGAGGAGACCAGAGCGACGCCCTGCGTTAGGAACTGCATTCTCCCTGGCAGCTGCTTCTGTCCTGGCTTTGCTTTCTCTCTCTCTATCTATCCCTGATCACTCGATCTTTTACATGCTGTTACACACAAAGGTCAATGCATCTGTTGTTCAGTGTTAGGTGTTCTATTAATAAAAATATTGAAATATAAAATATATATATATATATAAATATATATATAAAACAAAGAAATGCAATACGAGAAAGGAGTTTGAGAAGACAACTCAGAATATGACAGTATTACGAGAATTTCCCTGCAATGTTCCAACATGCTGTTTCCTTGTACAAGGTTGGGTTAGTCCATCTAATGTGTAGAGAACTTCAGTACTCTTCTTGGCCTGCCTACTACATGTATAATAATGTAATTTACAACCATTGTTACAGGTTTATAATGTATTTTTCTAACATCATTTTATATGTATATTATAAATCATTTTTTTTCTGACTCCTCTTTTTTTGGATGAAGCCCACTACAACTTGTTCTGTTTTTAAATGACCCCCCGCCCCCTTTCCTCCTCTGCCCCCCCCCTCCCCCCCACTTTCTCTTCACATGTTCTTTTCCATCTGAGAATCTGCCTCTCTTTGGGGGTGTTGCCTTTCCTAGAGTTACGTTATTGTTTTCCTTTGTTTTCTTGCCAATTCTTAGCTTGTTTAACTCATTAGCGACTTGATTAGTTTACCTTGTCATAAGTATTTTTACATGCTTGCATTTAGTTTTCATGGTGTATGCATTATTTTTTCTTATTAACCCCTTGGCATTTATTTTAATAAAACATTCTTAGTAAGAATTTTACTAACTTTTGCTGAAATGTTTATTTTTGTCTTGTGTTGTTAACCAATTTAATGAATGTACTACCTTGGTCTGGTTCACGGACTAACACAATTAAAACTGACCACCACCTTCACAAATGACATCACTAAATACAGTTGTCTAACACACACACACACACACACACTAGTCTTGCACTGGTTGTCAAAAGGCACAGCACACACAGACTTAAAAATTAACATATGTCCACGCACGCACACACACACACACACACACACACACACAGTCTAACTGGAACGTGCACAAGTCGTACTGTCCCACGCTCACGCTCACACACGCTGTCCTACGTTGCTCATCACACTCCTCGGTCTGAGGTTCAAGCACTGCTGTCATGTCTGTCTTGCTGCGCATCACACACCCCCGCGTGGTGCTCTTGGTGAGTGTGTCTGTGTGTGTCTGTGAGTGTGTGTGAGTGCGTGTGTCTGTGTGTGTGTTCGGGGGGGGGGGGGGGGGGGGGGGGGCGTTTTGTTGTTGCGCTGTCAGAAAATCGGGAGTTCTGCTTTTTGTTTTCCTAAACAACTTGAAGAAGGAAGGGACTCTCTGTTGACTTTGATCTGCCAAAGGGCGCAGTGCTTCTCAGGGCCAGGGTCTGCTGCATCAAATCCACTTGCATCTGTCAGATTCATAAGCTTAATATTCCCACCTCGGCCCGAAGGAAAGGAAAGGGAAGGGAGGGTGCGGGGGGGGGGTTATACCAGCGCTAATGGGACTATAGGAACAATGCCAGTCTTGTATTTGATTGTTTTTCCACATTCTTTGGAAGGGCATGTTTTTGTTGGTGTTAATTCAGCCTGCCACAAAATTAATTATACACTTGAGTGTGAGGTTTAGAAATAGTGATGGTGTTCAATCATCCATTTTTTTGTTACCACTAGCAGCGTGTACTGAAAAAAAGAGCATATACTGACAGTACTAGTCTAAATTCTGTACAGAGTTTAGAGCAGTGTAGATGACTACCATAGAGTTGCTGTATACTGGAGAATAGAGCAGTGTAGATGTATACCATAGAGTTGATGAATACTTGAGTATAGAGCAGTATAGATGTCTTGATCAGGAAACATTTTGGGAACATTATATCTCTGAGATTTTTCTCTTTGGCTGTGGACACACCGGCACATCTAATGTATACTAATCTTCCAGTTTTGTCCCCTTGGGTTTTGTCTTCATTGTTTTTTTTCCCTTTGCATTTTAAGCTTCTTCTCTGCACTAATTAATGGTGTAATGCAACTGACACACCAACAAAAATTAACTTTATTAATCTGTTTTATTACACTTTAACCCACTGAGTGGTCAGACGCTCTCAATTGAAAAATCCAAGCTGAAATTTATGCTCAAGTCATCCCTTCGCCGTAATAGATTGAATTATTATAGCTGTACGTGAAGAGCAGTCACAGACAACATTATTACCCTCACTACCTTCATGCCATTTATATTTCTGCAGACCTTTTCTAGGCGATTTTTTGATGACCGTATGTGAGGCACTAGCTTTGTTTGGATGGTCGTGTTTCCAACTTTTTTTTTTTTTTTATAACCAGTAGAGACACTGTGTGTCAGAAGCGCTGCCAAAAACACAGAAGTGATATGTGCCTTTTCTGTAGAACTCGGGAGTTGTATATTTAACTTTTCACAAAAGTGCCCAGTAAAGGTTTTGTTCACTTCCCCAAACTGTTTTGAAATGCACTAAAATAAATTAGTACACTGGAGATATCATGACTTGTTGCTGTTGCTCTTTATACATAACTGGAAGATTTTGACCAAAAATGTTTTGTAAAAAAAAAAAAAAAAAAGACCTTTCTGATTTTTCATTAACATAAAGGTAATGCTAATCCAGTCTTTACAAGTTTGAATCATCACACCTTTATTAAGTTCCATTCGTCTAATATCCAGCTCTTTAATTGGACCATTATCTGCCTAAAATGGCTGCCATTCTCCCACGTCTAAAAATATCAGCTGAAGTAAGTGCCTTTTTGATGGACAACTCCAGGGACGTATGTCCTGTCTCAAGAACAAGCCTCCAACTCAAAGAAATCTAGCCCTGCCTGTTGACATACATTCCTCACTGGACTGCTAACAGGAGAGCTAATGCTAACAGTCAGGGTAGTCTCTGCTTCAGGACTCAGGGGGTTAAAGAAAAAAACTACTACCAAAACTCAAGACGTTTCAGATCTCCCTGGGGGGCTGCATTTTGGTTTAGTTTGTGTTTTGTTTCATTTGTTTTTTCTTGTTATTTTTTTCTTTGTTCCATCTTTTTCACTGGTGTGTCTCTGTAGCAGAGCACAACAGAGGAAAATGAGGACCGTTTGTCAGGTTCAATGCCGTTAAAATTAGGGTGCACTATATCTGAACCTTTTTTGTGTGTGTGTCGGTTTTTTTAAAGTGGTTATGTAGTATGATTTGTTTTTGTTTGTTTTTGTGACCTTGTTTGATATTTAAACAAAACAAGGCTAGTTAAGTAAGTATCTCATGATAATATTGTCTACATGAAGAGAAAATTACGACAAAAGGGAGAAAAAAAGGAAATTGTCATGTGTGCAATAAAGTCCAACATTTTTAATTGGGGTGTGCGTGCTGTACCTACCTGGACTGGTTCATGTTCTCCTTGATCTCAGCTTATGTCACACTCGGAATCCTGGGACACCTCACACTCACAGCCTAAGGTACGTAGCGTTCAGCTCCAGTTCAAGACATGCCCTCAAACTGCACTCACTTGTTTTAGATCACCACATCATTAAAGGTCTAATATCATATACTGGGCTCATATTCACATCCATAGGCGCACACACACACACACACACACACACACTCCTGTACAAAAAGGCAATGCATCACCCAGTATAGTCCCACTTAATCCGTTTCATTCAAAAGGGTGCTGACATTAATATGACCTTCAGCAGAACCTGGCAAAAATCCGTTGAACTGAAATGACTATGGACACAGAGTTGGAAAGTTTCGTTTTTTTAATAGCCCAGTTCACAGAAGTCATCAGTTATCCACTGGAGACCAGAAAATGTGAAGATCGGTTGCTCTCTGTGCACTGGTTCAAGAGGATATAGTGTGTATTTCATTAGTAGGTGAGGGACAACTCACTACAAAACAGAACCCCTTCATTTACATATTAGGTTATCCTTAAAAACAGAAAAAAAAATTTAGTGAGAAGATTTAGTAGATTTGTGTACAGATTAAGGTTTATGAAGGAGCACAACCACTTTATTTGTCCCTTTAAACAGGAAATGAAAAGCTATCATTTTTTTTCTCTTAACTTTCAAATATTGCATTATGATACGCATACCTTACAATATTCCTGAATATACAATATGCAGTGATCAAAGTATTTATATAGTCACTTGTGTGTTTGGCTCTACTTTTCCTGTTACTGACCTACAGTGAATCTGTACACTGTTTACAGACACAGGGTAACTGCATTCTAATCCCAGCACTACACAGTTCCTGTCTTTGTATAAGCAAGACACACAAAACCTCGCTCTTTTTAAAGCAGCATAAGGCGTTTTGTTCTTAAAAAAGAGTTAGCTAACTACTTCAAAGGCATGCAAAACCCCTGCAAATACCACCAACAGACGAGTTGGCACTAATAAAAACGTGCTAATGTGCTAACTGGTGTTTTTAAGGAGTAAAGGCTCAGGCTACATTTAAGGTCAAATTGAGGGAGCATGTTTGCAAATCAAGAACTGCTTAATATAAATGAAATTTGCATAATTTCAGTTGCAAAACAAGGGGAATGTAAGTGTTTTATGTTTTGTAGTGACTCTTTGTCAGCCATGACTACAGGCTGCCTTATGCGTCAATGTCTCTGGATGGAGTTTATGGAGACTGTGCAAGGTTAGCAAATGTGCTCAGGACGTTTGTGTCAGCGAATGGAAGGCAAAAAACTCCTCTGTGTAAACACTGCAGATGCTGTGTGAAGCCCAGAGGCCAAATACAACATCGCACTGATAATGGATTATCTTACTGACGATCTTTACCCACTTGATAAAACAACATCCAACAAAAATGAATCAGAGTATCAAAGGCTTTTGATATCATGGTGTGATAAATACGACTTTTTCCTTAATTAAAATTAAATAAATGGATACATATATATCAAGGCTGTTCTCTGCAGGTCCTTACATTCTGAATGTGCATGAAGATTGAAACCCTTATTTCGATTCCTGATCAACAAATCAGAAGATGTTTTGGGATCTGAATGAAGGACAGTAGCTGACTTCTGACTAGAGCAGGCCCTGACCATAGTCACCTTCTGTCAGCCAAAACAGTCCACTGCTGCTTCTGATAGATTAAATAAACGAGGGATGGTAATTTTTTAATTCAAATAAAAAAAGGATAATGACTTCACTCTTCCCAGATCTGCTGCTTTTCACTTTTCATCCTCCAGTTTTGATGGTAGACTAGTTCATGATTCAAGATGGATATGCGTAGCAAGACATGTGAGCAGTCCGGTCTGGAAAATGAAAAGCAATCTGAAGAAATGTGTTGATGAAAAGATCCTTCTTCCTGTGGAAACTCCTGCGTGCGTTCAGGCGCTTGCTGTAAAACTGTGGACTGCACAGAAGAGGTGGTGTGGGGCTTTGGTGTGGAGTCGTGCAGGAAGTGAGGTTCTGAGCTGTTTAGGGGTCTAAGGAGGAGGGAGGGGACGCATCAAAGGAACATTTGTCGAGGGACCAGCTGGGAGCACTATCAAAGATCATGGGTGTGTGTGGGGGGGGGACGTCAAGAGTGACAAATGACCACAGTTCCTGTGGAATGAATCGGGGCATTCATCTGGGTGCAGCTGTTTGTGTGTGTCTGTGACAGTGTGAGGGTTTGGCGGTGGTGGTGTGTGTGTGTGTTTCACGGTACACAGTTGCAGGTTTTCAAGTCCAGTTTGATGAATAAACTCCTGCAGATCTGAAGGCACCTGGGCCACATAGTGACTTTCGTTTTGGCAGCTGGTGTTTTTGTGTTGTGTGTGTGTGTCTGTGTGTTTTTGTGTTGTGTGTGTGTCTTTGTGTTGTGTGTGTGTCTGTGTGTTTTGTCTGGGGGCTTTTAGTTATTCTTACAAGCCAGAAGCAGCTTTCAGATTATCTCACAATGACAGACAATAACACATTTCAGTTTGGTGAATTTTGCACATTGCTGAATTCTAACTCAAATATATTCAGTCACCACTTGGCCATGATTCTGTTTTACAATTAACATCATAGATTTCTTTGTAACCCTGAGTATGAAAACCAACAGTGGATGCTGTGTATCTCTATATCAGAAAAGGGGCTTTATACCTTCCTCCACGTGCCAAGCCGGCCAACCAGGTGCTCGCTCGTGCCTGCGGACCGACTGCGGGCAAGAGGAGTCCAAGTGGGCGGAAAAGCGCAACGCTCCTCAGAGTTCCCCATTAATCACACTCAATTACTGCTGGAGAGACTTGGCCCCGTAGCAGCCGTGCAATCACTCCACACACACATTCACGGGGCCCACAGCAGCCGCGCTGCAATCACCTCTCTCCCACCTCACCTCTCATGCGTTCTTGATTAGCTCAAACTGTCGAGCGGCGCTGCTCTGCATTTGTCCCGGTGCAAGGGGATGTTGTTAACAGCTCCTCCTCTCCATTGTCGTCTCGACTCATCCGGTGTTCTCACTCCTTTTCTGTTTTAATTGCAGTCACCTTGTGCAGATTTGGTGGAAACAGGGTGACATTTAAATAGGGGAGACAGAACACAGTCTGATGCTTCTGGGAACCCCATTATCTAGATCTTGAACAGCTCATCGTTCTCGGTGTCTTTCCTGTTGTCATTCTTAGTGCTAGAGAATTATTTAACGAAGTCTCTGAAATATTCAGTCTCCATACTTCGAATTGCTTTAATGTGAAAGCTTTGACCTCTCTGTCATACCCGAAATGTCACTGAATTGATTATAAATGATGGTCAGTGAACTTTTTTCTCCCTGGCAATTAATCACTCGGCAGTTTTGCTTGTGCCCTCCGCTTCAAAGATTGATATCCAAGAAGTCATTAGGCAGCTTTAAATTTTCCACAGACGTCTCACTTTCTTCTGTCCGGGCCAAGGTTATTAACATACAAACAAAACGATGGATGAGCTGATACTATTTTCTCCTGTTCGGGAGAGGGCGTTAGGACAGGCGCTGCTGTGCGGAGGAAGGTAATAATGCGATTCCCCACAATTAACACCGTGTCAGATTCCACCGCAGAGTGAAGACAGACTCCGCATTAGGGGGTGAGAGAGGGTTTTTTCCCCCCTCCTTCTCTCTTCCCAAGACAAATGAGCATATCGTCCAAGAATGTGAGCTTCCTCTTTGGATCTAATTAATCTCCGCGCGGCGGGTGTAAACATTAAGACCGACGAGCTTTTGTCTCCGATTAATCTTTTCTGTCAGATTTACATCCGTGTTAAATTTCTGTGGCGCAGCAGGGTCTCCGGAGCCAACGTCTGCCGGCAGCGGCTGAGCCCCCGGAGGACGTGGCAATGACAAGGAGACAAAAGAAACACTGGTACCCTCTCCCGTATCATGGATAGACAGACATAGATGTAAGCAATGCATTAGGTTATATGACTTAGAGACCTGCAGTGACCAGCTGGTGTGTGTGTGTGTTACCATCTGTGACAGTGAGGTAACAGCCAACATTACCACTGTCGTTATTTCACTGGTATATTTGTGGCATCATAATGACAAGGAGATAAACGAACCAGTGCTACCCTCTCCCATATCATGGATAGACAGGTATGCAATGTGTGGAATATATTTAGTTTGAAATGAATAAGGAATGGACTTACAAATACTAATTGATTTATTTAAGATGGGGTTTAGGTGACCGTTGGGATTTGAAATAAGAGGTAACCTCAGATGACCCACGTAAAAATTGGTGTGGTATTAGATACAGGATCACTTTCTGATAGGAGTGGGTTCAGATGGGAGGTCAAATCTAATTGGCCATAGTGGTCAACCAAACAGGACATAGGTGGGAGGTGTTAGATAATCTTTTAAATATCTGAGCGCTAGAACATTTGGTAAGATTAATTTCCAGAATTCAATCTTATCTTATTGTGGCCTAAATACTGCAATAAATCTGTGAGAGCAACACATCCTGGGTTCGAGTTTCTGATTGAGAGAATTGCAGAGGACCTGAAAGAAGAGACGACAAATGCTAGATCATATGACTTAGAGACTTGCCCTGAGTGTGTGTGTGTTGCCATCTGTGATAGTGAGGTAACAGCCAACATAACCATTGTCGTTATTTCACTGGCATTTTTGTGGCATCATTATACCTACCTGCAAATTACCTTCGTAAACCCGTTAGGACCCAAAGTGGCATTGGCTGGAACTGTTTGCGCATTGGGATTGTGACCTTCACGCACACATTCCCGTGTTGTGTGGTTTTGGCACGAAAGACCCGCTTTAAAAGCTGCCGTCCAGAATGGCTCAGAGGGAATTTAACTCAAAGTGACAGGCACATTCATATTTTAGTCCAAAAGATTGTACCATCGGAATCCCGATTACACGCTCCTCTCCGCAGGTGGACCAAGGCCTGCGCAAAGGTAAGTGAGATGAAATTACCCTGTTAACGATCACGAGCCCACATCTGTGGTACACGCGCTAATAAATACGGAAATAATGAGCGCAGGGGGAAACATCATTTATGTCGCAATTAAGCAAATTACAATATTCACACCCCTGTGCGTGTGTGTGCGCGCGCGTGCGTGTGCATTTTGGGAGGGGGGCATAAGCCCAACTTTCTCCCCTGCATTTCTTCTCAATGAGATGTACCTGTCTGCTGTAAGCTGTGGAATTTAGAGAGAGAGTGACACAAATGGCATAAAGCTAATAAAGATTGGCAGTGTACTGGAAGCAGCTCATGGGTACCAGAGAGAGAATCAGAGCAATACAAAAAAGAGGGAGACTCAGGCATAAAGAGAGGGGGAGAGAGAGATCATGCTGGTTGTGTGAGGTTTGGGGTTTGGAGCCTCTCAGGGTCTTGCTCCTGTCAGTACTCGTCAGACTCAGCATCTCTGGCTCCTTCTTTCCCTCCTCATCCCTCTCTCCCCTTTTTTTCCTCCTCACCCCCCTCTCTCCATCTTTCCCTCCTAATCCCTCTCTTTCCCTCCTTATCTCTTTCCCTCTTCATCTCCCTCTCTCCATCTCTGTCTTTCCCTCCTCATCCCTCTCTTTCCCTCATCCCTCTCTCGCCCCCTCTTTCCCTCCTCATCTCTCTCCCTCTTCCCCTCCTCATCCCTCTCTCTCTCCTTCTTTCCCTCCTCATCTCGTTCTCCCCCTCTTTCCCTCATCATCTCTCAATCTCCTTCTCTTCCTGTCTCTCTCCCTCTCTCCCTCTCTCTGTCCTTCTCTCTCTTTCTCTCTCTCTCTTGCTCTCTCTCTCTTTGTCCCTGAGGTGTTAGAGAGTTCAGTGCTGTGACAGACCTGTAGGTTTAAATGGAGCAGCTGAGAGATGGTGCGCTGCTGTTCTGCTGTCTCCGCCCCTGGTCACTGCCCTGTCCTCGCCCACCACTCCTCACTGCCACACACTGACAGAGACAACAATTATCCTCTTTCATTGAAATGCATGGAGTTGCTACCCTGTCTCTGCTCCTTTAATGCAAACAAGGCAGATTTGAAACCTCTGATTAGTGTGTGTGTGTGTGTGTGTGTGTGTGTGTGTGTGTGTGCGTGTGTGTGTGGACACGTGTGCTGAAGAGACAAACTCAGAGGTTTAGTTTGGGAAAACATAGACAAAAAAATTATCATTACATTCATAAATGAAATATCCTTGACAGTCATTGGGTTGATGTGGCCTGTGTGAACTGTCTCGCTGTCTTCCCCTGTCCTTGTGTGAGTGAAATAAAGAGAGGGGATTGAGAGGAAGGTTTTAAAGAGCCACGTCAGTCCAACTGACATTTTTCAGCCATTTAGTCGCATACACAGCATTTCCAGACATTCAGCCATAGTTTCTTCTGTGCAAGCATGTGGCTTTCGCTCACAGAAGCTGATCCTTACATCTTGCCCAATTTGGCCTTATCACATGATGTATGATTGTTTTTCTCACTGATCTATAGCTTTATGCATTAATAGTCTTAATAAATAAATAAATCACACTGAAGCCAGCAGAGGCTGATTTCAGGAGCAGAACAGGGTTGGAGAGAGCCTGCAATCTGCTCAGGTGAGGTGCTCTGGTGGTGTAGGTGCTCTACTCCACACCCCTATGAGACGAACCACAGCACACCCCTATGAGAGGAACCACAGTACACCCCTATGAGAGGAACCACACCCCTATGAGAGGAACCACAGCACAGCACACCCCTATGAGAGGAACCACAGCACACCCCTATGAGAGGAACCACACCCCTATGAGAGGAACCACAGTACACCCCTATGAGAGGAAGGAACCACAGCACACCCCTATGAGAGGAACCACAGCACACCCCTATGAGAGGAACCACACCCCTATGAGAGGAACCACAGCACAGCACACCCCTATGAGAGGAACCACAGTACACCCCTATGAGAGGAACCACAGTACACCCCTATGAGAGGAACCACAGTACACCCCTACACCCCTATGAGAGGAACCACAGCACAGCACACCCCTATGAGAGGAACCACAGCACACCCCTACACCCCTATGAGAGGAACCACAGCACACCCCTACACCCCTATGAGACAAAACAAAAACAGCAAGCGTCCTTTTATTGGCCTCTACATGGAAAACAATAAGGTCCAAGTGCACTTTTAAGGAAATGCATAACCACCATTCTATAATGTTTATTTTCGTTTCATTTTGATTAATAATAATATAATATTATTATTTTGCTCCACGTTATTTTATTTCATATTATTTGGAGCAAATCATTTGTGGACATGTCAGACTTTGTTTGTGTGTGTTTGAATGACTGAGCATTTGTGCGTTTTTATGTGTGTGGGTGTGTTTAGAGAGCAGAGGGCAGGCTAAAGTGCTATCCGCTGCAGAGTGCAAGGAGACTTTTCATTTACACTGGGTCTTACTCCAAACCCATTAAAAAAGGCTCCCTCTAATCTAAATCCAATAATTTGCGTGCTTCTCCCTCCCTGGATCAGCCGCGTGCTTTTCTCCATCTAACCCGCTGCCAAAGGAGGAGATTCATTATCTGTTGTTTGGATGGGGATTATGTTGATCGCGCGGCTTAAGGCGGCAGATATTAAGACTCTTAATAAAATTCTTCAGCCGTGCTGCAATGTGCCGACTAATTTCATGCCGCAGATCGACCCCCCCCACCCCACACACACACACACACACACTCACTCACACACTTCCCCCCTCCTCCTCATCACCTCCCCTCTCCATCACAATCAAACAAAAAACCTTTTAGTTCTCGCCGTCTTGTTCTTTGTTTTCCACTGTGTGTATGTGTGTGTGTGTGGGAGGGAGGGGGGGTATGTGTTTCTTCTTTTCTTTGTGATTCATCTCTTGAGGCACAGAAAGCATCACAATCCCCTTGTCATGGGCACAAAGAGAGCATGATGTTGAGGGAAAGTATTAAAAGTATTTTGAGGGTTTTAAACTGACATGTTAGCTCCCTGTTGCACACAGTCAGTGCCACACTGTGACCATAGTAGAGTTAGCATCTCTTCCTGCTGGCATTTACTGCACAAAGCATAGCTAACCAAAACAAACCACAAAACAGGGCAGAGATTAGGTTCTGGGAGTGTGTTTGTGTGTGTGTGTGTCTGTGAGTGTGTCTGTGTGTGTGTGTGTGTGTGTGTGTGTGTGTGTGTGTGTGTGTGTGTGTGTGTGTGTGTGTGTGTGTGTGTGTGTGTGTGTGTGTGTGTGTGTGTGTGTGTGTGTGTGTGTGTGTGTGTGTGAGAGAGAGAGGCCATGCTACCTCATTTCTTCAGCCTGACACCAACATGATCAGAGAGCCCAGTGCTGTTGAGAGATTTTCCCCTTTGGCTACGTGTTCTCCACAGAGGAAACAGAAGCACAGCCGTAAGCACAGGGGTTGGGCGGGTGAGTGTGGAGCTAGAGAATAGGGCGAGAGAAAAGAGACGGAGCGAGAGGAAGATGTTCTACACCTGACTCCATTTTCTTCTCCAGGGACTTTGTGACAGCAGGTGAGGCATCTCAGGTGATCTCTCACACACACACCCACACTCTTGCTTCTCGTACCGTCTTAACCGTGCGCCCTTCTCCCTCCCTCAGAAAGAGGCTTATTGTGTTTCTCTGTGGGCGCATAGATAAAAGATGAGATCAGAAGACGGTACCGCTAATCTCACACACACACACACACACGCACACACATACGCACACACATACACACACACACACACACATACACACACACACACACACACACATACGCACACACATACGCACACACACACACACACACACACACACACAAGCTCTAAAAGCAGCTCATCTGCACCAGGGCAAGCCTGTGGACAGGCGCTTTTCATTCAATATACATGCAGGAGGTGGCTGGCCAGATGCATTATAGATCTGAGACGCCATTACTGGCCGGCTGGCTGGCTCACTCCTCAGGTCTGGTCTGGCTGTCCCATCATCTCTCTCTCTCTCTCTGTCTCGTTTACGTGATCTGTGCTCATCAGCAGTGGAGCCTAGGTGTACATGTGTGTGTAGGGTATGCAAAGAACATACATATGTACATATACTGAGCTATTCATAGGCCAAGCTAACCCCTGGCCAAAGACTCAAGATGTAGTGAATTTGTGCGAACCCTGTCAAACGCCATTTTGGCCACAGTGCAATGCTTTTGAAATTCAATTTTTACGGCAAAACACATGTTTTTATTTTATAAAAACAAAAACACATCTTTAATTAAGGACCAACTGATTATCTATGTAGTTGAAAGTATAACAAATCAAAATATGAAAAAAAAACGAAGCATTCCTTCTATCGTGCAAATGGTAGTAAATGTTTTGTGGATTCCTGTGTATTGTTGTGAACACTGAGGCCCTTTTTTCCCCTTGGCACAGCCATTGGGGGCGGGGGGGGGGGGGGGGGGGGGGGCAGAGGAAGTGGACATTATTGTGAGTATGTTGAGATGTGTGCGGTGATGTCATGAGGGCAAGGTAAATATGGACACAGAAAAGACAGAGGATGTTGGGGGGAGGGGGTGTGTGTGTGTGTGGAGATGGGGGTCAGGGCGCTGTTCAAACACGGCCGTGTCACCTGGGAAACTAGACCAATTACTGTGAGGTACACACAGAACAACAGAACACAGTGCCAACACTAAAACACACACACACACACACTCACGCACATGCATATACGGTTTGTTTGTGTGTATGTGTGTGTCTGAGTGACTGTTTAAGTGTTCAGCATGCAGTTATTTTTTTTCATGGACGGTTTTTTGTTTCCTTTCATAGTGGTAGACAGTGTGTGTGTGTGTGTGTGTGTATTCATGTGTTCTTGTCCTTGCGTGTATGCTTGCTCTGCTTGGAATTTCATTACTGGCAGGATATTCCAATTACACTCCTGATTCTGTCACTGCAGTTGCCTGGCTGTGTTAGTATAAGTACATGCTCCATGCATTCATTAAAACGGAAATGCTGTCAGTAAAATGCAAATAGACAGAGAGAAAAAACACACTGACACACTGAGTGGTGTCTCTCTCGTCACTCAACACGGGACAAGCACACATCAAGTCATAACCATGTCGGGTTATAAAACACATGGGCTGTAAAACACACACATCACACAACCCACACACATGCCTCATCTAAACAAACATGGAACAGGTAAAAATGGAGATAGGAATCTGCAGAGGAGCCATGACATCAGTAATAACCAGAGATCCCAGTCTTTAATGTGCTGTTTGTGCACAGCACACCTCCCATGAATGTCATGTACACACTTCAATGTCAATATTTTCAGAGCAGAAACATATTGTGTGGACATGAGGGTTTTCATGCATTTTTCATTGCAGGTCAATACAAAATGACATTCACTTTCCGTACGGTTGCTCCGCGAGGAAGCACGGCTGCACGCGTGTGCGCGCCATACGGTTAGATATCGCTTGTGAGCAGCGCATTGTCCTTCCTGTGGTCCAATCTGTCCAATCTGAATGAACCGGTGAAGCATTTCGGTTTGACTGAGGAGAACTTAATTGGCCAAATGGAGTAAACATATGGGGCGCACTTGTGTTCTCGCAGTCACAATTACATGCTTGTATCACTGCTGAGCGAAGCTCGACTCTTGCGCGGTATGGCTGGTGATGTGCCAAGGTGAAAGTGGCCTTAGGGGCTCCAGCAATGTCAGCTTTCGGAGAAGAGAAAAGCACATTCTCTGACTAAGATTCAAATTAAGAATAGGAGGCGAAGTGAAGCCTCTAGGCGCCAGTGCTTAAAAAGATACATAATACATCAGCCAGAAGCAACACCATCAATACTGCATTAGTGTTGTGCGTTTGCATTTGCGGGGATGTGTGTGTGTGTGTGGCTTGCGAGGTTCTTAACCATTGAGGTTGTAGAGTAGACGGACCCTGAAGATGCTCAGATTTTGAACAGCAGAACTTCATTTAATTGCTGCCGATGCCTACGGGCTATGCATATACAGAGAAAGAGAGAGAGCGCTAACAGGTCACTGTTTGCAAAAAGGCAATCAATGGAGCCAGCCAGCCAGCCAGCCAAGCAGACAGAGGGAAACAGCCCACACTCTGGCCCAGGCCAGTGGTACAGGACCGAGGGCTGAGTTTGCAGGCCACATGGGACAGACCATTGGGATGAATTCACCGCTTGGTACAGCACCCTCCTCTCTTTCCCTCACTCTTTTTGTATCGCACTCTTTCTCTTATTTTGTCCATCCCTCTCTATTCTTCCCTCTTCCACTCTCTGTCTCCCCTCACTCCACCCCTCTCTCTTCCTCCCTCTCTCTCTCTCTCTCTTCCTCTTTCTTTCTCTCTGTGCAATTACTCCAATCTTCTTTATCTCTGCTCAAATTCATTTTAATATTTAAACAGCCGCGGTGAGCCTTATGAGCCAACCGTGGAGAGATGTGAATATACGTGATTAAATATTGATGCCTATAAATATAAAAATAATCTCTTATTTGGTGTTTTGCCATTATTATTAAATTTGGGAGGAGGGGGCGATGGGGTGGGCTGAGAAAATGTTTATGCTCATTAGCAGAGCAAACATTACCCAGGGTCCGTGTGTTTGAGAGAAAGAGAGGGAGAGAGAGATGGAGAGAGAGAGAGGGAAAGAAAAAGAGGGGAGAGAGAGTGGTTTATGAGTGTGTAAAGAGAAAGAACAAAAAAAGAGAGAGAAACAAAGAAACGGATGGCGGAAGGAGGAACGGAGTAAACACAGAAATCCCCGGAATGCATTTTTCACCCTTGATCACATTCTAACCCCTCCACAATCAGCTGAGTCAGGTTTTTGGAGGTGTTGAGGGATGAGGGGCAGGGAAAGTTGAGGCATCAGCCTCCCTGCACACACACACACACACACACAGCACAAACACACACACTCAAACACACACATACACACTCAAACACACACACACACACACACACACACACACACATACTCACACATTTGAATTTATACATTACTGCTCATCATAGCTGCTACTCAGACCAAATCTGCAAGGATTTATTCAACCCCAGTACATGTGGATGTAACTAAAAAAATGTTTCACAACATTTTCATATCTCATATATTGATTTACTTGATTTAAATGAGATGGCAGGTTACCATATTTTATCTTAAATTAATTTGGAGGTGCTTTGGTGTCTACTGCTATCCTGTGTTG
>NC_045165.1:17008761-17018761 GCF_900700415.2 Clupea harengus
TAGTCCTGTGTAGGGCTGTGTAGTGTAGTCCTGTGTAGGGCTGTGTAGTGTAGTCCTGTGTAGGGCTGTGTAGTGTAGTCCTGTGTAGGGCTGTGTAGTGTAGTCCTGTGTAGGGCTGTGTAGTGTAGTCCTGTGTAGGGCTGTGTAGTGTAGTCCTGTGTAGGGCTGTGTAGTGTAGTCCTGTGTAGGGCTGTGTAGTGTAGTCCTGTGTAGGGCTGTGTAGTGTAGTCCTGTGTAGGGCTGTGTAGTGTAGTCCTGTGTAGGGCTGTGTAGTGTAGTCCTGTGTAGGGCTGTGTAGTGTTGGACCGTAAACCTGGTTATTTCACTAAGCGGGTCGAATTGGGTGGCAATAGCAAGTGAAACGAATCTTTGTCAAATTGATAGCCTAAGCTATTTTTATAGCTAGTCAAGTCTTGGCAGGAAGCCTATGTGTTCAATGCTGTTAATATATAGTCTCCTGGTTCAATAGCTCCTCTGCCTATGGTGGCTCTACACACTGCGGCTTTGACTCAGAACACTGTATCAAAGTGCACAACGATCTGAGAGAACCGCCAGATC
Organism: Clupea harengus; assembly: GCF_900700415.2. Taxonomy (NCBI): domain Eukaryota; kingdom Metazoa; phylum Chordata; class Actinopteri; order Clupeiformes; family Clupeidae; genus Clupea; species Clupea harengus. The sequence goes on from NC_045165.1 coordinate 17,009,320, forward strand.
GCAAGGCCCGTCCACGAGACCAAGTCCATAGCGATGCAGAGACGGTGACTAGTAGTACTCACTTGTTGAAATTAATGCTGGTGCAGATTTTGAGCTGATCCCATAAACCACTGTGATGATTTAGTACGTCGAGAAGATTCTGTTTATAAGCGATAGACTTGTTCTATTTGGTGTACAAGTCACATCCACCGTGTAGTCTTTTGTGTAGGTAAACTGTTACTGAAGAATGCAATGCACGCTATAAATAAATGGCATGAGGAGACTACCTATTGAGTAAGTGACTCGGTAACAGCAGGCTAGGCTGCTCACTTGCTGAATATAATCCTGCGGTTCTCTCTTGCAGAATATAATCCTGCGGTTCTCACTTGCCGAATATAATCATGCTGTTCTCACTAGCTGAATGAAATCATGCGGTTCTTGGCAGGTTTGAGTCAGACATACTCAGATGTAAAATCAACTGATCCTATGAGTCTAAAAGAGTCTACCTACAGAAAAAACACAAATAAAAAGCTGTACAAATTATTGATGGAAAGTGATTTAATACACAAGTGACGTCAATGTCAAATTGATAGCTTTTGTCTGTCGGTAGACTGAATTATATTCTTGCCACAAATCGGCTAGTAGCACAGGAATGTGTCTTAGTTACTCATTGCTTTCGTCGAATGTAATGCTCTTGTTCTTGAAAGGTTTGAGTCAGACAGGCCGCGACTGGAAAATCAACCGATCCCATAATCCATTTCGATGCTTGAAAGTGCACAGTGAAGAGTCTGCCAATGCAGTGTACAAACTAGCAATAATGTCTCACACACGAGTCATCAGCTAAGTAATGTGACCCTAGATGAGCTATGACTTTGTAACGTATAATGACATATAGTTGGAGGGACTATTGTAGGCGACAGAAAGGTAAGAATAGCATTTTTGGTGGGCAGATGACCATAGTTTAATCCATTACCATGACCCTCTTCATCCTGGGGAAGAGGAAGGGGTGGTGGGGAGCGACAACCGTGCGAAAACTTTCACATTTCCCATTGGCTGTGAGTGCGCACATGTGTATAGTCATGACGGAGCACCCAGAGGGCAGCGCGCCACAGGTCAGCTCATTTGCATGTCCCCCATGGTCTGACTGTCGACGCCGAGTGCTACTGTAATGTCCCGAGGCGCCTGAGGGAGAGCATTCGGCACAAACAACTTGAACTGTGGCACGCTGGCATTTAAAACAAATGCAAAAACAAACATTTCTAACCATAAACACAAGAACGTAGTATAATTCAACTATGCTATGTCAAAAAAAATATTACATAATTTGTGACATAAGGTTTGCAAACTTAAAATAAGTTTGAAAAGGCCCAAAATGGGTTGCACTTGTTCCCATTCACATCCATTATAAGCCAGGCCTGTTAATGACCATCAAGTTTCTTTAATCATGGGGCTAGGAAGGTTATTTTATAATTGTGTTGCTTTGTAAGTCCTCTTACCAGTAACATTGACATTACTTGTATTTTGTGAAGTTCAAATTTTCTCTGTCATGCCTACCATATGCAAACAAAGGTCTATGTGAGAGAGAGTTTATCTGAGAGTGTGTGTGTGTGTGTGTGTGTGTGTGTGTGTGTTGGTGTGAGTGTCTAAGACATTCCATCCGGCCTCACATTTCCCTGCCTCTGCTACATCGAGCCATCTCTTTTCAGTCTGCCTTTCCGCTCGTTAGGCCATCGCAATTAATCTTCATGCACTTTTAATAAAATGAACAGCCAGAAAAGTATTGATCCCAGCATGCTCCAACGTCTCGTCTTGTCTCATCTCCGAGAGATTTAGCACCCCGCTGCAGGGTTCAGCATCAAAAGCCCTCAGAGAGAGAAAGGAGAGAGAGGAGAAGGGGGGCCAGAAGTGCATAGTCGGGGATAATGTTTGCGAGCTCCATGCTGGGTTTGAACTGAAAAGCGCGCGGCTAACCTCTTTAGCAAACATGTTCGCTGCAAACGGGAAAAATAAATCCCCGCTCTCTCCCTTCTGTCTGATGACGTTACATGTGTCACATTTAGAGTAACCCCCCTCGGTAGCATTAGCATGATTTCAGGTTCCCTTTAACTCAAAGGCGCGGCTTAAGGCTTATTAAGCGGGCTCATTCCGGCTAAGATGGATACTGGATGACAGACATTTTTTTTCATCTATCTGCGTACTCTCCTCTCAGTTGAGTCGTACGGGTTCGGGATCATCATCGGGATGAGGTTAAATTAGCCGATGATCTGAAAGGCTAATTTGATGCCACATTAAGACTGTGAAATTGCGGTACTCTCACACTATTCGCGTTTGGACTCAAAACGTCCGATCTGAAACCCTCATCCTCGCTGTTCAAAAAAAAGAAGGAAAAAAACCCAGCTGGGGCAAGGCCGAGGTGAAGCTCTGTGCGCAGCGGACATCCAGACAGCCACATACAGCCTCGTGTCGCATCTCTCAGCTTGAAAAAAAACACACTCTATTTAGCCATGTTCATTTAAGCAGACACAGCACAGATGCATGAATAAAATATCTGATAGTAAAAATTCAACGCAGGGTTTAAAAATGAGTTTATGTCTTCGTTCAGAGCTGTGTGATTGATGCGCTGAGACGGGAGCTGTCTGTCTTGAGTTTCTTTGTTCAGATCTGTCTTTATGTGTTTTTGTGGTGCCTTTCCCAATTCGTCTCTCACTTCTGAGGGGTAGCTGACCTGGTTTACGGCCTGAGCGGTAGCCTCCTCTGACTCGGATGAAGTGGGGAGTTTTTTTTGCAGAGGGTTGTCCGGCAAACTGCTGTAGCCCACAGCACGTGTTGAGACAAACTCTCATTACACGTCTAGGATGATTCCAGGGGGGTTCTTTAGGATTGCTTCAGTTCCTTTGATCCGGCTCACAGTCTGTTCGTGCGCATCCCGTCCCGTGGAATAAAGGGGTGAAAAGTCTGACTTGTCAATCACACACCACACCAGCGTACGGAAACAGACACACACACACTCACACACACTATGTGATCTTTGAATTACTGAGCACCTCCTTTCTCTCTTTCTTTCTCTCACTCTCTCTCCCCCTCTCCCTCTCTCAGCAGTGTCTGTGGTTTATTCAGCAGGATTAGGCATAGGGTCCAGGAGTACGCTGCTGGTGCTATGCCTGCATGGTTGGCTGTATTAAAGATAAGCAGCTTTTCTTGATAGGGCTCTATCCAGCTTTAATTACTGCAACTCCAGACTCTCCTGATGATGCACCGCTGTTTGCAAGAACAAACAGGGGGAGAAGCCGCTCTGCTGTAATCCCTGACCGGGGGAAGGGAGAGAGGGCAGGAGGGCTCCTCCGAACCAGCCTGTCTCTCACGGGAGACCAGTGTCTTCACCAACTCATCTGAACCCCTGCGTCGCATCACAAACGCACTCTGTTAGCAGGTGGATGGTGGGGCTGTGTTTACGTCTTTGCCCCCCGAAATGCCCTCGTCATTGGTTGAAGTACCTGCTGTGATGGTGGTGGGTGGACCACCCGAAAACTACTTCCCTCATCTCCCAGAAATGGTCTGCACTGGCCAATGTAGAGGTTAGTATGCGGCATTGCAGTTTAAAAGCACTTGAGATGCATCACCATAGACTCTTCATATTAAAATGCAGTATTTCACACATCCCAAAACTCAATGATTATTCCTAAACTGCCAGACATAGAAGCAGCTTTCTCCTCCATGCCATCACTCCCATAAATAGCTGACCAGTGTAATTTGGTATGTCATAGCAACTCTTGTTTCTTCACAAAGTTATTACACTCTGCTTTACATCTAGAAATACTGTATTGTAGAAATACTTATACATTACTATTTTATTCACGCTTGCACTTTATGTATATTGTGTAGATTTTAAATAATCTGTATATTGCTTGTATATTGTATGTTAATTATATGTATATAGTCTGTGTATGACCAATATATACCAATGACCAGAACCCAATTCATATTCTGATTCTGATTCTGATTCTGATTCTGATTCTGATTCTGATTCTGATTCTGATGTGAATGCCTTTCAGTGTGCAACATAATAGCCTGGACAGATTGGTCCCCTATAGACTATCTACAGATGCTCAGATTATATACAAAATATCTGTTGAAACTCTGTTAACTACAATTTATGGGTTAGGGTTAGGGGTTGGTTTAGGTGATGTTCAGTGAAAGAATGAGCTTGAATTAAAAAAAAACATCTGTAAAGTCTCTGTAGGCGGATATCCAAATAAAGTCTTAAAAAAGAATATTTGTATTTCTGGAGTTATTACACATTTATTACATAGGTTATTACACCAATCCTGGCACAGATTTGTGTGACCTGCATAGTGGCGAAACTGCTGAGATTTAACAGTGAATTCCTCTGGTTAAACTCATCAATTATATTTCATAATTGTCATCAAGGCAGGCCGAACAGCCACACACTAAAAATAAGCCTTCTGAACTGCACATGACCCAAACTTCCTCCAGATATAAACGAGGAAAGAGGACACAGCCGAGAGGAGAGGAGAGGAGAGGAGAGGAGCGGAGAGAGGAGAGGAGAGGAGAGGAGAGAGGGGAGGGGAGGGGAGGAGAGGAGAGGAGAGAGGGGAGGGGAGGGGAGGGGAGGGGAGGGGAGGGGAGGGGAGGGGAGGAGAGGACGGCACACGTGCCTGCAGGGAAAAAAGAGGACAGGGCTTGATGGAGTGCTCTCCTGACTCTACAAGTGTTGTATGACTGGGGACGACTGCAAGGCTTTTAGTGGCCTGTGTTGTTTGGGGTGCACAGCATGTTGTGTGTCATAATCGTGTGTGTGTGGTGATGGTGGTGTGTGTGTGTGTGTGTGTGTGTGTGTGTGTGGGGGGGGGGGGCGTGGCTGGGGTCGGGTGGCTGGGGGTAGTGTGTGTGGTTTGGAGGCTGGAGATTGCAGAAGACCAGAAAAAGAAGAGACAGAGAGGAAGAGGGAGAGAGAGGGGGAGTGATGGATAATGGGGAGGAGAGAGAGAGACACGTAGAGATTGAGAGAGAAAGAGAGAGACAGAGAGAGAGAGAAATTGCTAGAGAAAATGCTGTATGATTGTTTCTGTGGGAGACTGATGATGATGGCTGGGGATGAGAGCAACCATGAAGAGAGCAAAGAATGAGCATTTCTTTGTCTGTGTGTGTGTACACTTTTGATTGTGTGTGCCTGAGTATTTCTGTCTGTGTGTGTTTATTAATGTATTTCTTTATGCTTTTGACTGTGTGCATTTGAGTATGAATGTGTGTGTGTTATTGTGTGTGCTAGTTACGGCGTGTATGTGTGTGTTTTTGATTGTGTTTGCCTTCACTATTTCTCAGTGTGTAAGTGTTCATGCTTTTGACTGTGTGTATCTGTGTGTGTGCGTGTGTGTGTGTGTGTGTGTGTGTGTGTGTGTGTGTGTGTGCCGCAGGGCTTCGAACTGCATTATGGCTGTTGCTCATGTGGCATAAGGGGGGGGGGGTATTTGGCCCCCTAGGGAGCCCACTCTGACAGCACACTGTCAATTCTGCCTATTCTTCTCTCTTTCTTTTTTCTGTTCATTTTCTTGCTCTTACATACCCTCACATTCACTCTCAAACACACACACACACACACACACACACACATACACACACACACACACGCTCACACAAACACACATGCACACACACACACACACACACACACACACACACACACACACACACACACACACACACTCACACTCACACACTCCACAAAGCGCCTCCATTCTCTGCCTTTACTGCCTACGCAGAGGCGCTGTCATTCTCTTGCACTGTGCAGTTTAGTCGGTTTCTTTTCCTTTCATCTGTGTGTGGCCATCTCTTCCTGGAGATAAATACAAATATATGTCAGCCAGTGTACATTCAGTTGGGCTTATGTGTCATGGCAGTGAGGCTGGCTCGGAGCCGTGGGTGTGTGTGGCTGTGTGACCTAATGATTTGGCCTAATTAACCAGTGGCAGCACGGAGCGGAGGAGGGCTGCGCCGCACACACACACACACACACACACACACACACACACACACACGCACACACACACTCGCCTGCCACTCCATGACCCCTCTGACACCATTCCATCCGCTGTTACCACGGAGATGTAAATAGCAAAACACTGTCGACGTGTTGCGGAGACCATAAAGAGTTCATTATTTCTGCTCAATGTGGGTCCTGTGTCCCGGATGAAAAAAGGTCTTTGGCTATAGTTTAAGTAGCCTTAGGTACAATTAACTTCATCCTCAATTTGGTAATTAGTACATTATGCTCCTTATGTAAACTTGTGTTTTTTTACATGTGTGCTTAGGTGAGGTTTAGTGTTTATCGTGTAATAGTATGCACTTATGGGATAAGTACACTGTATTAAAACCCTTCATTACTCAAATACGTTCTTAGTACACTGCTCTCACAACAACATACATAAACATGATCTTGCTTTAATGAATCCACTGAAAGCTGTTTAAACTGTATAACAGATGGAGAAATAAGGTGGTTTTAGATGATACACTAAAACACATAATTTTCCTGCAGATTTCTGTGCCCCATTGTTTCATTTCTTGATTTATTCTCCCTTGTTAGGATATTGATTGTCTTTGTGTGTAGGTTTAGAGACTCCCATTCAAATTTAAGACGGGCTTAATCATACCCTGTTTCTTGGCAATGAGTGATTATTGCGACTGTCTATGTTAATCATTGCCTTAATACTATTACATCTCTGTGCCCTTAACGCTCATACGCAGTTGCTCGTGGCAGTCAAATCCCCAGTGAAAAATGGGCCCTGCTGTGAACGCCATTTTTATTCATGGCTCTTATCATTTGATGGTGCATTAATGATTAAACTGATACATCGCTTGTGTGAGTGGAGCCCAGTCTCTCTCTCCCCTCTTTTGGACCCTGGCCACAAAAGCCATCCCAGCCCAGTTATGTGGACCAGCGTTTGGTTCATTTTCAGGCCCGTTCAGCCACTGCTGAATGTCCACCCCCACCCCCCCCCCCCCCCCCCTCATCCACACACACACACACACACACACACACACACACACACACACACACACACACACACACACACACACACACACACACACACATGTGATCTGTTACAGCAAAGAATGGAAAAAGGAGGAGAGGAAATCTCTTATTCTACAAAGAAGACAAAAGGCTTTCTTGACTGAATTAAAAAGCTGAAACTACTTCAATCTTTTCAGTTGAATATAATATAATGCAAATAGGTTCAAGGCTTCCTACATTATCTTGCAAAACTGCCGATGCAGGGTCTTAATGTGAATGCACGCTGTACGAATCAAGTGTTCGGAAGAGCAGGCACTTTCCATGACTGTAATCACTCTGTCCTTGGTAACATGTGTCAAGAGGGCCTATTGAAGGTAGCCTGACAAAGGTTGATAATTATGATGCAGGCTGTGACGGCTGAAGGAGTTAGTGACAAGTATGCCATGATTAAGGGACAAAGGAAGGGCATGACGGTCTGTTATTACTCCATTCATCAGCTGAAGAAAATGTTGCATTCTCAAATGCCATGAGTAAGACCTCATACAACAAATTAAGTCACAGCCATTGTGTAGCGAGACACTGGCATCTAGTGTTAGACCTGAACGAAGGCCACCCTTGATGATATTATCTTCCTGTCTTTGGGTGGACCTGGTCCTGTATGTGACAGGGTAACTGAGAGCTGTAGCACAATCATGTTAATGGTAGTTACTCAACTGCATTCCACTACCACTGTTTTTTTGTCAGTCTGTGAGGGAAAGGAGAGGTATGCTTGACTAGTGAAGTACAGAAAATCACTCCACGTTGGCAAACTGGTCTGCAACGATAATGACCGTTGGTGGGTCATGAAAGGTGCGATACCTAAAATAGTTTGATATACAGGGGACTATGAAACAAAAAAATCTTTATTTGGAAGGGATTGTAAAGGGAAATTAGTGAAAGGGATTGGCTGTCACATACCAACATATTAAGGAGATATTGATGTACCCTTTTTGTTGTCCAAATTAAAGCATACTGCAAATTTCATGGTCTCAGGAAAATATTAAATGAACAGAAATGTATTTGAAGGGATTTTAAGGACTTTGTGTTTCCCAGTAGTTGGAAACCTTTAGTGCTTGTTGCAAAAGTCATTTCTTTTAAAAAAAATCTGGCAGGAGCTTACGCTCTCCCCAGAAGTATCAGTGTGTGCCTCATCCACTCAGACTCGTCTCTCTCAGGCCTGGCAAACAGAGCGTCACTGGCATGGGATTTAGTCAACACAAAAGACTGTGTTTAGCGTGCTTTTGGGAGTGAATTCACCCTTGGACGTGATGAAGGTGTTGGAGTGAGGGCTTGTAGTATTACTATTGGCACTCAGAACCGCGGTGAAAACTGAGCGCTGGGTTTGAGTAAACCACATGAATGCCCTGGTGCTCCCCAAACAGAAAGTGGTAATTCTTGTGGCACCTCATGCTTACCATTGGTTGGTACCACTAGGGGGAGCTCCAGGCACTGGTACTTACCGATCGATGCAGCCGGCAAGTTGTACTAACTGCTGGGGAATGCCACTAAGGGGAGCTCCATAGTCTGTTTCATGCCACCATCAATACCATAGCTAACACTGATCATTTCAGCAGGAGGAGCTCTTGAAACTAGTCATTGACCAGACAGGGGGGCACTTGTTGTAGAAAAACATAGTAGCTCTGTCCCTGTTGCTCTGGCAAGCATTATCAGGATGTCTTTGGCTGTAAAAAAAAAACTTCACACAGGATCCAAAAAAGTTATTCTTTTTATTTTGTAGAATAACTTGAAAGGCACTTGAGCATTTAAGCTAGCTGACAGTTTAACTGCTAACGTTATATGACACCACTGCTACACTTGCCAGTAACTATGGGACAGTCCAACATGCTGAAATGGAAGCCTAAGTAGCTTATGTGGTGGGCTAGCTGATTTAGCCCACATCAACATAACACATGAAACACTCTTTAACCAAAGGTTACTTTCTGAAATGAAGTAGGGTAAGTATTTTGTTTCCATATTTTTTTGTGCAAGTGCAATGTATATAGTAGGCTATCAGTGTTTTTAAATATATATTGCATTAACATTACATTGATTTTCTTAAGTCTTGTTACAGCATTTAGTGAAAATGTTTCAACAGACCAACTTAGTTGTTCTATGTGCCAGGGCTGCTATCTGGTTACTGACAAGTGTCAAGATGTCCTGCTGACATGATCACTTTTAATCATAAGTTGATAGTGGTACTAAACGGTACGTAAACCTCCCTAGAGCTCCCCCTAGTGGCAGTCTCCGATATTTAGTGCAAGGTGCCTCAGGCATCAAGGCGCTCAAGGAACACATTGACCGGTCACGAAGCAGTCACAAGAGGTCCTCCTAGTGGGACTAGCATTGACCGGTCATGGAACAGTCCCTGGAGCGCCTCCTAGTGGAACTAACATT
>NC_045165.1:17031261-17053761 GCF_900700415.2 Clupea harengus
TCTCCTATTTATTATTATTATAATTATTTAAATCCGAGGATGTCTGTAGAATTGATGTGAACGCAATCAACAACGATTTTTCTTCCTTGGCTGAAGTAGCTAGCATAGCATTGGCCATTGAAATGAATGGGAGTTGTAATCTGTCATTCTCTCTATATAATACCTCCATGTACCTCGGGGCGTTATTTGTGAGAATACAGCCTGATAGGCTTATGTTATGCGGGCTTTGGCCAATGACAGGCTGTCATTGTTCTGACTGAGATCAAATGCACCAGGTCAGCGAGTGAGTGTTTTGCGTAACAACTTAACGGAGAGACAGACGCTTGTGAACCGGTTCATAACTTTTAAATCGGGGCAACGACCAGTTCATGTCATTTTAATACCGATACGGGACTTCACGCATCGATGTAGTCGTATCTTACACGCTAAAAACGGATATCGATACGTATCGGTTATTTTTTACACCCCTAATACATACATGTGCTTATATACATACATACATGTGCTTATATACATGCATGTGTTTATAAACCTACATTTGTTTACATACATACAGGTCTATGTGTGAAATCAGACAGGAACACAAATAAACATTTTTGTTTAACAGTTGTGCAGCACAGCGAAGGTTACCCTGATGGAATTGCTGGAAATCTCTTTACATTATGGGTAATTAGTAAAATTACTGTGAGTTTGTCCAACATATAATTATATTAAGAGTATCTGTCATGTAAACTGTCGTATGTGACAGCATATGTCTGAATATGTCTCAAGCAGCAACAGGATGAGCTGACAAGATAGCATAAGTGAAAAGCCACCAAATCATGTCACCAAGGAGAATTTAAAAACATAATTTGTTAAAAGTCCCCCCCTAACTGTTTTCTATTGAATGCCTTGCAGTTGTAACATGACTCAGTGGAGTTGTGTTTTAAGGAGTCCCAGGTAATTATTTTACTTTCCTCTGGGACACCACTGTAATTCCTTAAACCTACATAACCACTAATGCGTATAATGACAGGACTATATAAATGCAAAAGAATGTGTGCAAAAAATTTAAATGAAGACATTTGCAGTGTGGAGAGGGTGGCTCGGTATTTAAAAACTGCTGATGCCTAAAATTGCAATCTTCATATTCCCAGCACGCTCGGCTTGTTTTGTGACTGGCGTGCATTATAGATAGAGCAATTAATTAAATTACACTCATGAGCACTAATATTAGAAAGAGGGGGGCGGAGTAGGATTGGGCAGGGGTTATGGGGGGTCTGATGGAGATGACACGACACGAAAATATGTCATCGCAGCTCTGTGGTAGTGGGGCGCCAACTTTCCTGAACAGACGCAAAGACACCCAGGCCTGCAGCTCTCCTTTACACCCCTCTGTAGGGAATATCATAAGAGACACAACAGTAATGCATGTTTGTCATTGAATCTGTTTATTCCTGCTCGCTCTTAGACCTTGCGTACATTTGGGTTTAAAATGCATTTTGGCCAGTCGGAACACAAGTGGACAGCTCTAAATACTAGTGTAAACGAAGACCACCAAGATGCATTGTGAGCCGATCACTCCAACCACTTGCCGAGGTGGTCTGGGATGCATTTGACCACGTATCTTCTGTCCTGTAAACGGAAATGCGTCCCCAACAAGGAGACTTCCAGTGGAAGTGACGTAGGCAGTATTGAAACCTGAGCAGAAGTGGTCAGCCACGTATTTTAAAACCCAGTGTAAACACAGCCTACACCCCTCCACAGGGAATCTCTTTAAAATACCATGACGTAACAGGGCAAAAGCTTTTGTGGTAAACAGTGACGCGTTTTTGTCATTTAAGTGTATTTGCAGGGTTGTCTGACGCACAGTAAGAGCAGTGGATCATTGAGTTAGGGAAACTAAATCAGAATTGCGCTTTCTCTCTCTCTCTCTCTCTCTCCCTCTCTCTCTCTCTGTACAGATGACATGACTGGGCTAGAGGATGACTCATTCACAGGAAACCGTTTCCTCCCGACAAATGGGGGTGACTGTGTTTGGAGGGACTCTGAAAATATTGCCCTTGTATGTTGGTGATATTGATTTTTCTGTCTCCACCCTGGAGCACGCTAATGAAAGTCATGGTAGAACAATAGAAAGGAGGAGGAACAACGACATCAAAATACCAAACAAGAAATTGATTTTTAAAGGTATTCTCTGAGGGACGCTTAGATGCTGCCAACTGGGGATTTGCATCTTGATTAAAGCTTGAACTGTATCCAGTTGCCCAGATTACAGAGAGGAACATAAATCTAAACTGGCAGGACAGCCACAGAAGTGACCCACAGTTGCCATAACTGGTAAACAATGGAAAACAAGATATATATTTATCATACATGTGCGTGTTATTTCTTATGACATATCTACAGATTAAATAGTTTTATAGCTTTCTTTGAGTACTCTGGGTTAGTTTCCCTTGGGGTTTTACTGTGCATACATACAAAGCATATCTCTCATTTTACATGATACTGTGTGGTACTGGAGCATGACTCTCCCGCATGATACAGTTGTCCCTTTCATAGCCAGCTCAACTAGATCTGTCTTCTCTGTGCTGACCTTTAAAAATCCTCTCACACACACACAGAGAGAGACACACACACACACACACACACACACACACACACACACACACACATACATATTCACACACACACACACACACACACACACACACACACACACACACACACACACACACCACACACACACACACACCACACACACACACACACACACACACAAACCACACACCACACACCACCCCCACACACACACACACACACACACACACACACACACACACACACACACTTACTTCACTGCTACATCTGAGGCGAGACAGCGGCTCTGGCCAGCTGCTCAGCCTTTACCCACAATCCCTCAGGATCTGTCCCTGTCTCGTCACGCCATCCGTCACGGACCTGAGCGGACCCGTCCAGGCACTCCACTCACCGAGACACAAACACACTCCACGACACACACACACTCCACGACACACACACACTCCACGACACACACACTCCACCTTCTGTTGCTCCTCCTGCTCCTCTCTTTCCTCCTCCTGCTGCTCCTGCCTCTGGAAGGCCTCCCCAACCCCGGGCTCTCCACCCCTGGCCCCAGCCCCCCCCCCCCCCCCCCCCCCCCCCACCCAGCACCCCAGCACCCCGACCAAGTCCATCTGTCCATCATCTGTTTTGACTGACAGGTGATCCACTGTCCCAGAGGGCCACTGTCCCTCTTATCCCTGCTCCACACTTCCTGTGAGTGATGTAGAGGAGTGACAGGGTGTAGATAGCTGTAGACTCTGATGGAATCGATCTGGCCCTGTGGATCTGTGCAAGACCCAACAGGCCAGATCCGTTGTACAGCCCGCTGCCATGCGGAAACACCCTGTCAAGGACAGTGGTATCACTGTGAATGGCTGCTGGTGAAGCTGCTGGTTCATGTTTGTTGCTGCGTTACTTTCAGATATGATGGTGCAGAAAGGTCATTGGATGTTCTGCCTGAGGCATCTGTACCCTTTAAGAATGGCCAGTTTCCTCGGTTTTCTACCTTAAATGTTATTGGATGCCGCCTCTATTTCACCCAAATTGCATTTGTCTGTGTGTGTGCATCTGTACGTCTGTACGTCTGTACGTCTGTGTGTGTGTGTGTGTGTGTGTGTGTGTGTGTGTGTGTGTGTGTGTGTGTGTGTGTGTGTGTGTGTGTGTGTGTGTGTGTGTGTGTGTGTGTGTGTGTGTGTGTGTGCATCTGTGCATCTGTCTGTGTGTGTGTGTAAGTGTATTGTGTGCGCAACTTCCCACTCTCACTGCATTCTCTATGCTGCAAAAATCTCCTCTGCAGTGGAACAGGTTGCCACATGCTGGCACTTGAACAGCACCACGTCCAGTATGCCGCTCTGACATTGCCTCTGTCTAATTTAATCCATTAGGCCTGGCTGCGGAATGACTGAGTCTGCGCTCCAAAGTAGGATAGATTAAGTGAAATCCCAGCGCGCTCGCAGACCATTCGACGGGAGAGAGCCCAGAGTAGAGCTTCGTCAGCGCTTCTGAGAGGGAACTTCATTTTCTTAAGGCTATCATTAGTGATTGTCCTCCAGATCTGCTGACTACTGTCGAGCAATGTGACCCACTGTTCTCACAGTGAAGCTGTCAGCGCCGATCACTTCGTTTGTGTACAGACACGGAGTCAATAGCTATGGCCTAGATGAGGAAAACAAAATATATTTCACAGTATCACATATTGATGTACTCTTTCTGTGTCTATATCAATTACTTGCATTCTCTGACTGCGAAACCGAAGATTTATTTACTTGTATACTTTGTACAGCACTATAGGAGAGGGCTTTAAACACCACAACGTTAATTTGCCAGCGGCTGTAGTTGCTGGGTATTTCAACACAAAAACAGGTGAACATAAAAGCTTGATTTATTTTTTCACAGTGTACGTTATAACAGCACAGCTTCTGCAAATCATACGAACAGACACAGAAGCAACCAGTGGAAGCAGGGACCTGGCCTCACAGTTCTTGGTTGCTTGGCCTTGGTCCTGATGAATTGAAGCAACCGATCGTGCATTGGGCTGATGTTGATTTGAGTCCATCTCTCTTCTCTAAGTTCATCGTACCCACCGCTATCTCCGAAACACTGCTGCACACTAGGGCTGTCAACGAATATTCTAAATTTGAATATTGTGACGACCCCGCATCTTCTGGTTGCTGGGAGAGCTACTTGTCTTTGTCGGTGTCTTTGTATTACAGATGCCCCGCAGGTGTGGCCAGCTCGTTCGTTATTGGGAACACCTGGGTCTGCTACTATAAGAGCACCGCCCACGGATTTCATGGGAGATTCAGAGAGAGAGAGATCGCGTGGAAACCTTGCTCCCTACTGCTCGTCTTGCGCAATGCTCATCGCTCCGTACCTACTGAGATACAATATTCCATCTACTGCCCTAGCATGCATACATACACTACAACCTTACTGACTCACTGACTTGTTAAGGGGAAAGGTCGAATACGTGTGGTCTCCTGTTTGTCAACAGGGCCTTCACATTCTGGAAGGTATCCAGATATCCTTCACAGTCTAGGGGTATGATTCTCGCTTTGGGTGCGAGAGGTCCCGGGTCCAGATCCCGGACGAGCCCCCAATTTGTCATGCCCGGCTCACAGGCATGCCAAATAAAAGAGAGTCACACAGGATTTAACGCCAAACAGTATGCTTTTATTTAGCAACTAGGGTATATTACCAGGCCAGACTACGGTGAGATGGGGCAGTCAGTGAGTCAGTAAGGTTGTAGTGTATGTATGCATGCTAGGGCAGTAGATGGAATGTTGTATCTCAGTAGGTACGGAGCGATGAGCATTGCGCAAGACGAGCAGTAGGGAGCAAGGTTTCCACGCAATCTCTCTCTCTCTGAATCTCCCATGAAATCCGTGGGCGGTGCTCTTATAGTAGCAGACCCAGGTGTTCCCAATAACAAACGAGCTGGCCACACCTGCGGGGCATCTGTAATACAAAGACACCGACAAAGACAAGTAGCTCTCCCAGCAACCAGAAGAGGCGGGGTCGTCACAATATATATTCGAATAGTTGTTAAAAACAGAATTTAGAATGTGAAAATTAATATTCTAATGTAAAAAAAAAACACAACAGCGGCAGCACCGGCAACAGCGGCGCGACTGTCTGCTTTGCGGGTGGGCGCGCGCCTGAGGTCAGGGACAGGTCACAGGAGTCACATTGTCTGGCACAGCCTCACTGCTGACAGTTGACTTGCGTGGAAGATGGCCGAAAGTGCAGAACCCAGCTTGACCGCAGCAGAGAAAGTGATTGTAACCCCCAAAAATCTAAAGAGTGATGTCTGGAAATATTTCGGATTTTTGTCAGTTGATGGTAAACTTGTTGAGCCTACAGCTAAAGTAGTGTGTAAGCTATGTAAGCTAGAGTTAGCTTACCATTCAAAAACGAACAACTTGAGGCTACATCTCCAAAACGTGCACCCAAGTGAATATGGCATAATATGTGGAACTTCAGCGAAACAGCCACGTCTGGATACATATTTTGCGCCGTCCGCCACAAGTTTGTTGTCTGCGGCACGACAGGCCTGCACGCAAAAATTGATTTTGTTCATATGCAAGGACATGAGGCCGATCAGTGTGGTGGATGGGATAGGCTTCAGGGAGTTCTGTGAAGCACTGGAACCGAGGTACCGTATCCCTAGCCGTGAAACAGTCACCAATAGAATCGTAGAATTGTATTAATTTATCCTGTTATTGACGTGCCTAATGCGCAACCAGAAATTCGAATATGTTCGAATATATGTGTTTTTTTAAAGGTAATATTCGAACGTCATTTTTGAGCAATTTTGACAGCCCTACTGCACACTGCGCCAAAGTGCTAGTCAGCCGGCAGAACCTTCGTCTGACGCCAGCAATCTTTTTGGATGACACATGACCCTCTCACCAACCAGTGAAAGCGTGGTTATCAATCTCAGAATGCCAAGAGAATGGATCAATAGACATCTATAACTTCACTGCTTCCCAGAACTGAATATCCAGTGTTGTTGGGAATCTGACTTCTCATGTACTGCAGTTTAGGCTGAAGTTCACTCATAGGGAAAAATGCTCTGAGCATCTGTACTGTTCCTGTTGACAGGATGAACTGATCTTTTCCCCTGGGGCTAATGCAGATCCCTGTGGAGATGACTATGCTGCTCTTTCTCTCTCTCTCTCTCTCTCTCACACTCACACACACACACACACACACACACACACACACACACACACACACACACACACACACACACACACACAACACACACACCAGCATCCTCCCTTTTTCGCCTGCGGACAGATTTATCTTCCAGGGCTAAATATCCACTAGCGCCCGGAGCGCCTCAGTGTCAGAGAGCTGGCCCACTGCCGGGCACAGACGCTTATTTAGGGCAAGAACACGGACACATCTCTCTTTCTCTCTCTCTCTCTCTCTCTCTCTCTCTCTCTCTCTCTCCACATTTCTCTCTCTCTCTCTCCCTCTTTTTCTCTCTCTCTCCCTCTTTCTCTCTCTCTCTCTCTCCCTATCTCTTTCACCCTCTCTCCCTTTCCACATTTCTCTCTCTCCCTCTCTATCTCATGCTGCTGCCTCTCCCCCTCCACATCTCTCCCTCCAAATCTCTCTCTCCCTCTCATGCTGCTCTCTCTCCCTCTCTCTCTCTTTCATGCTGCTCCCTCTCTCTCTCCACATCTCTCTCCCTCTCTCCCTCCACATCTCTCCCTCTCTCCCTCCACATATCTCACTCTCTCCCTCCATATCTGTCCCTCTCTCCCTCCAAATCTCTCTCTCTCATGCTGCTCTCTCTCTCTGTAAACTCTCCTAGTCAGCACCAGACCTACAAGTATGGGAGTCTTTTTCTTTCCAGAAGGTGAGCTGGAGAGAAAGAGAAAGAGATGAGATGAGAGGAAAGGAAAGGAAAGGAAAGGAAGAAACATGGGTAAAGAGTGAAAGGCAAATCATAGCACGACTGAAAAGGAGAGATTGACAGCGAGAGAGGGAGAATGGGTCAGGAGAAGGGGAAATGTTGAGAGACGGAGAAAAGACAAACACAGGGAAGGAGAAAGAGAGAAAGGCAGATGGAAGGGGCTGAGCAGGAGAGAGGGAGAACGTGAAGGGGTTGAGAAAGGGACTGAAGTGGCATAATTAGAAAGTAGCTAATGAAAGTCAGCCAGGAGATTGGAGTGTATTAGCAGGGGGCAGTGGAGGCCATATCTCGCTGGAAATGATGTGAGGCCTTGGAAAAAGAAAAATGTTTTTTTAATAATAGTTTTGTGCCTTGGAGCATTGTAAATTTTAATGAATGATAGCAAACCAATTATCAATGCCTGTATAATAATATAGAACCTAGCTGCATGACCTTTTCCTGGAGTGAGCGAAGAAATAAAAAACATGACATTGTGGCAGAAATGTTGATGCCTCTTTTAAAAACCTCACTCAATGGACACGAGGCCCCTACCCTTCCTCCCCTCACCCCCGCCGTAGGTGATTCTGATTAAATTGTTTCACCGACTTCTTCCTTTGCTCCTTAATCTCCTCGGCTCAGGGCAAAAATTTGATTTCCTTATTTTGCCGTTTCCAATTGAACAGGGGAGCTGCCGTGTGTGTTCTGTGATGTTCATTTAGATTGTGATTTCTGTGCCGTAGTTGGGGGCCACGGTTGAGTGAACTCGTTGGTGGGAGGCGAGTGTGTGCGTGCATGAGTGTGTGTCCGTGTGTGTGTGTGTGTGTGTGTGTGTGTGTGAGTGTGAGTGTGTATGCGTGTATGCAAGGGTGTGTGTGTCCATGTGTGTGCATGTCTGTGTGTGTGAGTGTGTATGTGTGTGTGACTGTGTTTGTATAAGGGTGTGTGTGTCCATGTGTGTGTGTGTATGTGTGTGAGTGTGTGTGTGTATATGTTTAAGGGTGTGTGTGTCCATGTGTGTTTTCATGAGACTGGGTGCACTGACCTGTGCAATCTCTTAAGCAGCCTGTGTGTTCAGACTCTCTAGACAGGAAGAGAAGAGACTCTTCCTCAAAGCTCTCCTGTACTGCACTGATCACACTATTGTAACTATAGCAACACTTGATTTGAAGGGGTGTGTATAAGACTGACATGACACCGCCATAACACCAGACAGGAACACGAAAGAGTCTTGACTATGACTGTTGTCATTTAGGTCAATTATGTCATCTTCTTGAAAAAGGCTTTCCACAAGATTTTGGAGTGTTTCTGTGGGAATTGGTGGCCATTCATTCTGTAGTAGAGCATTTATGAGATCAGGGACTGATGTTGGACGAGAAGGCCTGGCTCGCAATCTCCATTCCAGTTCATCCCAAAAGTGCTGGATGGGGTTGAGGTCATGGCTCTGTGCGGGCCTTTATAGTCCTTGCTTTGTGCACTGGGGCACAGTCACGTTGGAATAGAGAATGGCCTTCCCCAAACTATTGCACGATGCACTCTGTGAGAAATGCTCCGAGCCTGGCAATGATGCCAAATAGCTGAAGGATAATAGTTGACAATTGATACTATGTTTTCTATTTTTTACGCAATTGATGTCAATTTAGAGGAAACCGGACATGTAAACTAACGCTGTATACCCACTAAGCTGTTCTACAACCAGTACTTTGAATGCTCCATTTCTATCCACTATTCATTCTGTATTTTTCAAGTATATACCTTTCTCTATGTTTCTAGGACTCATATATGTATCATGTACATATGCCGCATGTGTGCTCATATTTTGTATCCTCTGATAATGTGTGTAAATCCGTCTGCTTGCTCCTGACTCTTTCTTCTCCTTCTCTCCTTCTGCCCCTCCTCCTCCCCTTTCTATCTTTATCTCTCTATCCGACCTGCCCCAGGCAGATGGGTCCCCCCTTTGAGCTCATGGTTTCTTCCTGTTAAAAGGGAGTTTTTCCTTGCCCGACTCACCTTAGGGCTTGCTCTTGGGGGACAATTTCAGTTGTTATTGGTGCTATATAAAATAAATTGAATTGCATCTAATTGAGTTGAATGCACAGAAAAATGCTTGAATTAGAGAAACAGGTGTGAAGTAAGTAAAACGCACAGTGATATCGGGGAACATGGCTTATTAATCATGCCCGCAGAGTTCCATCATCACCCATTCATCAAGTCCAGAAGCTTTTTTCATTTTTCATCAACAAAAAGTGTTGATGAAACTCTGTTTCTTGATGAATACTCTGTTATACTGCAGCTTTAATGCTGATGATTGGTGGTCTGGGCCAGTCAGACAAACAAAGCCTGTACTGGGTCTAGGGAAGAAGCTGGCACTCACAGCACTTCCATGGTCTTCCCTAGTCTGTCCCGGAAGACTGTTTCTCTGTTTTTTTTTTTCATTTCATTTCATTTCAACCCCCCTCCCCACAGATGCCAACTGGGGAAGTCACTGCCAAATTATGGCACTTCCTGTCTTTTGCAGCATTTTAATCGCCTGTCATAAAATGGAAACAGGGCTTCGTGGGAAAGAAAGAAATCTTTCAGATCTAAATTGAAAGCGTGTTTTGTTTCGGGGGCCGCTCAGATGGCATTGCAAGGACCTGACAGGCTTCCATTGTGCCAGCCTGCCACAAGACATTCACTGGGACGCTTGGCACAGGGGCCGAGGGTGTGCCAGCCCATGAGGGTGGCATTGTGTGGCATTTTGCTTGACAAGATCTTATGGAGATATGAATACCCTGCTAGCCAAGGGGGCAAGGGATGGCAGACCAATTCAATGCACTGTTCTTTCTCAGCACAGCGATGGTTCGGGACAGAATTTGTTGGCTTGTCGTTGAAAAAAAACTATGAAAAAACAACAGCTAGCTTTCATGATATCATTGTGGGTTTTAAAAAGATGTGGTGGATAGGATTCTCAAAAAGAGCGACTGAATTGAAAACAGTGGGAACGTATGCAAAGAGAAATATGCTGAATATCTTGAGGTCATCTTTTTTTTCCACACACAAGGCAAGTCCCTGACATTTACACAAATCCTCTCTGGCATTTACACAAATCTTCTCAAATTGATCAAAAAAGTCTGTTTATGCTCACTACCTGTGGAAAAGCACGATGTTTTGTGGTATTTATCCACACACTTTAAAAACGGAACAAGCAGCTTGTTGTACCTTGCTTAAGGATCCATAGGACGATGCATAGGTCTCTTCAGCGTTACCATGGCAGCAAATGATGCAGGGGCCTCTGAAGATAAGATGGGAGGAGAGTGAAGAAAGGGAGAGCAGTGAAAAGAAGGAAGAATGATAAAGCAGAGGGGAAGAGAACAAACTCTGTGCAGAAAAAAAAGAAGGTGCAAGGAGAAAAGGAGAGAGTGAAGAAGGGCGGGGGAGAAGAGAGAACAGTGGCCGTGCCCTTGAGAAAGGCGTTTTCCAGGTGTCAGCAGGTTTGACGACATTGCTGTTTTAGGGGCCTTTTAAATTTGTTGTAAAATATGACTTTGTTTGGACCCCATTTGTTTTGCAAGGCTTCCTCTCTTATTCTCCGCGGGAGGTGCTCCTGACCGGCATCAATTTGTCTGGCAGTGATATAAGACCCATGGACACAAGGATAACTCTTTATAGCCAGTGCCAAACACTTCCCAAAGTGCTCTGTGATTTTACATGGCCAGCGTTGCACCCTTTACTTGTGAAAGGCCCTGAAAGGAATGTTTAGCTGCCGCACTGATACACATTTGTGCACGCACACACATACAGAAAGACACACGCATGCATACACATGCACACACACACACACACACACACACACACACACACACACACACACACACACACACGCATGCACACACGCACACACACAGAAAGACACACGCATGCATACACATGCACACACACACACACACACACGCATGCACACACGCACACACACAGAAAGACACACGCATGCATACACATGCACACACACACACACACACACGCACGCACACAGGCACACACATACAGAAAGACACATGCATGCATACACATGCACACACCCACATACAAACACACACTTATACAGGCATGCTCATTCACACATGCACACACACACTAGGGGTGTACAGAGACGTCATTATCGGTATCTGTATCTGTTCATTTGCTCTCTCTTGCTCTCTTTTTTTTATTTAAATAAATTTTTTTAACTAAACTAAGTTTTATGAACCTCACCACAAACCCCCTTTACCTGAGGGATATGCAGCAGTCAGAACAAATTGTTCCACGAATTGAAAGAATAAACAATAAACATATAAAAAAAACACCTTTCAGTTGAAGGGAATAATCTTCAGATCCAATGATGCAGCATTCACGTTTCTTGATGTGTTAATGTTACTGTAGTTGGCTGGGTAAATTACTACCTCACAACTACTACTTTACTACTTCACAACTACGTCAGAATGAAAATGTTATCTTGTGGCCATCCACAATGATATGAATTGATCTGAAGAAACAGAACGGCTGAAGCAAAGACATGTCAATCATAGAGCTGACTTTTTTTTTTCTTAAAACAACAATGAGCAATTTCAGGTACAAGAAATATCAATTTCCGTCGCATTATTTGTGGTTTCTCGAATAACGGATTCAGATTCGGGTACATCCCTAGCGCGCACACACACACACACACACACACACACACACACACACACACACACACACACACACACACACACACACACACACACACACACTCAAACATGCGCTCACACACACCTATCCAGTCTGCCAGAGGAAAGGAGGGGATAATCAGATTTCCCTGTCTTCTTCCAGTGTGCTGAGTGCTCAGCACCTCTGCTATACTGAAGGTCACTCCTGCACAAGACTGAAAGGGCTGCTCCGGTACCCTGCCATTATGCTAGCTCCCTGCACTGTTTCCTATCTATTAGTCGTGAGCTAGATGTGTGTGTGTGTGTGCCTGAGTGTGTGTGTTTGCATGTCTGTGCATGCGTGTGTGTGTGTGCCTGAGTGTGTGTTTGTGTGTGTATGTGTGTGTGTGTGTGTGTGTGTGTGTTTGTGTGTGTATGTGTGTGTGTGTGTGTGTGTGTGTGTGTGTGTGTGTGTGTGTATGTGTGTGTGTGTAGACAAGGCACCACCCCCCACTGGCTTGATCACCACTGTATCCCGTCAACCTTGAGTGCACATTCCACAACCACCCTGTCAACAGTTGCACCCCGCATCTCCCCTCCACACACACACACACACACACATACACACAAACACACACACATACACACAGACACACACACACACACACATACACACAGACACACGCAGACACATGCACGCACTCTTCTCCAATTGCTGTCGACCGCTTGCTGCTCATCCACACAGAAAGTTTTCTCTCTATGTGTTTCAAACGAAGCCCTCACGTCCTTTGTTTTCAGCTGGATTCATTATGACATCTGTTAGTGGTGGCTGTCAGGAAGACTTACTTAAAAACAGCTCTCTCGCCAAGCTCTCCAAAGTTGCACACACTCTGTGAAATAAACAAACAAGCAGAAAAAGAAGAGTGAATCCAAGCGGAGACTTTAAGAGAAAGAAATGCCCCAAAGCATGTGGTGATGACATGACGAGAGGAAGAGAGTCAGAGAGAGAGAAAGAGAGAGAGAGAGAGAGAGAGAGGAGGGGCAGGGGAAGGGAAGACAGAGAGAAGGAGAATGAGAGGGCTAGAGAAAAAGTGAGAGACTCAAATAGGGAAAAATGAAGAGGAAGAGAGACAAAGGAAGCGAGAGGGGCATGAAAAGACAGAAGGAGTGGGAGATGGAGTGAAAGATATAGATGGTGGGACTGAGAGGAAGAGAGAGAGAGGAGGAGAGAGGGGGGTGAAATGCAAATCGTTGTCATGGAACAGTGCTGGGGAGTGGAAATAATAAGATCTCTCACAGTCGTCTCTCCAGTACCTCTCACAGCTCAGTGCCACTGCTGGTCAGGGTGATGGGGCAGGCTCACAGAGCAGGCATGAACACACACTCACTCACACACTCACACACACACAAACACACACACACACACATGCGCACACACACACATATGCATTACACACACACACACACATACATACAGAATCTGTGGCATCATAGTTTTGCTTTTGTTCTTTTGTTTTGAGTGATAGTTTGGAGGGGAAGAGGCAGACTAATTGAGTTGAGCCATAGGTGTCCCAGCTGGTCCTTAGCCTACACGAGTGGTGTGTGGACATTAGCCTAGTAGAGGAGAGGAGGGTGGTGTGTGGACATTAGCCTACATGAGTGGTGTGTGGACATTAGCTTAGCAGAGGAGAGGACGGTGGTGTGTGAACATTAGCCTACACGAGTGGTGGGGGGACATTAGCTACACGAATGGTGTGTGGACATTAGCCTAGCAGAGGAGAGGACGGTGGTGTGTGAACATTAGCCTACACGAGTGGTGTGTGGACATTAGCCTAGCAGAGGAGAGGAGGGTGGTGTGTGGACATTAGCCTAGTAGAGGAGAGGAGGGTGGTGTGTGGACATTAGCCTAGCAGAGGACATGAGGGTGGTGTGTGGACGTTAGCCTAGCAGAGGATGGAGAATGATTGCAGGCCTTGGGAGGCTAGAGTCGTGTGTGGATGTCTATTCTGATGGCAGGCAGGCAGGCAGGAAGGCAGGATCAGAATCTCTGGTGTGAACGTTCATTCCAGCTCATTCCGACTCACAATGAGAATCCTGCAGGAAGCGCTGTCCTCTCTAATTGTTCCAAAAAAAGAACAACTGAAACGAGGAAACTAACAAGCTGTCCATGGGATCCTTAATTTAAAGCTCCTCTGATGAAACTACATTCACTCTCACTCTCTCTGTCTCTTTCTCTGTCTTTCGTTTCTCATCTTCTACTGTTCCTCCTTCTCTTCAACCATCTCTCTCCCTCTCTCTCTCTCTCTCTCTCTCTCTCTCTCTCTCTCTCTCCCTCTCTTCTTTCTCCTCTCCGCTTCACAGGAATAAAATATTCCAAGAGAAGGTCAGGACCGTGTGATTTGTGGAAGAAGTATGAGCGTTGGGGACAGACTCACAGACAGTCATGCTAATTTTGTGGCCCTGAGCCCAGATCCAGGCAGGGCCTCAACAATGACACGTCCCCAGAACACATCCTCCCAGTGGCTTCATTAGAACTAATCACGTCCTTATCCTCTCCCTGTCGAGGAAAAACTGTCTTTTTTTAACAAGACTTTAAAAGGACACAGTAGTTCGGACACAGACGTTATTGAAAGATACTGATCAAATGACACATCTATTTCAGAGAACGTTTGTACTTGCATACTACTTGCGATGGCAACATTGCACCATTTCAGTGTAATCATTTCCTCAGCAAACATTCAGACATTTAAGCACTAATATATGCATGCTATCAAAAACATACACTAATACTTTTGCATCGTCTTTCTCACATCCTGTGGTGTAAAATGTAACAGTGTATCTTTTGCCAATGGGTAGGTTTGTCCAAGACTCTGGAAAGTACCCCCCCCCCCCCCCCCACACACACACCTCTTTTCCCCTCCCCCCTTACTCCATATTCATCTCCATCCTCCACCCCATCACCTACCACCCATGTGTGAAGAAGAGGAGGCTCATGGGAAGGTGGAGGACAGCTCCTCGCCTCAGCATTCTGACACCTGCAGCATCCCCCCCGCCTGACACATCCTTTCTCACCTGTCCAGAGGAGGAGTGTATGTGTGCCTGTATGTGCGTCTGAGCCTGTATCTGTATGCATGTGGGAGACTGTGTGTGTATTTCTGTGCATGTGTGTGTGTGTGTGTGTGTGTGTGTGTGTAAGAGAGCGTATGTGTCTCTGTGTCTGTGTGTGTATGTACATTTGGAAGAGTGTCAGTATGTTTGTGTGTGTGTGTGTGTGTGTGTGTGTGTGTGTGTGTGTGTGTGTGTGTGTGTGTGTGTGTGTGTGTGTGTGTGTGTGTGTGTGTGCAAGAGAGGTATATGTCTGCGTGTGCACGTACATTTGGACGAGTATCAGTATGTGTGTCTATGAGTGTGTGTGAGTGTGTGTGTGTGTGTTTGTGTGTGTGTGTGTGTGAGTGATGTGTTCCCTTATCTCTCTCCATTCAGGCACACTGGCTCTCATGCTTCATATTAGGGGTACACCCGAATCTGAATACGTTACTCTGGAAAGCACAAATAATGCGATAGAAACAGACATTTCTTCTAACGTAAGTTGCTCGTTATTATTCGAAACAAAAAGTAATCTCCATGATTGACATGTCTGTGCATCAGCCATTATATTTCTTCAGATCGATTCACATCATTGTGGATGGCCACAAGATGAAAATTCCCATTCTTTTTGTATTATATTTATAAAAATGATTTTTAAAAATGATTTTACTAATTCACTAATTAGTCATTTTATTGACTTCACATTATTGGAAAGCGATCACTACATTATGTAGTCACCTCTATTGAGTCAGTGTGTAGCAGGCAGCAGGCTGAGAGCTCATCATTCCCAGTCAGCAGGTAGAGGGGGGGCGTCATGAACAGGAGCTAGCAAGACAAAAGGCCTGGTTTGGCAGCTGGGTTTCTTTCTACTTATACATCAAAATGAAGCTCAGAAGCTGTAGCTTTTTAGCGTTAATTTCCTCCATTTAAAAAAAAAAGAGTCAAAATATCAACCTTGTATTTCAGTCTCTATTCATCCGTTTAAGATGTCACTTGCTGGAAATATCAGCCATAGGTTTCATGGAATGTTGACTTGAACGTCCACTAACACCCTACCAACTATTTGATTTTTATTTAAACAGACAGCAACAAGTGATTTGTGAAGCTATCAATGGATTCTGCCGTTGTAAAGTAGCAATTCACATTTCCCTAGTGCACTACAGTAATATTAACACATCATGAAATGTGAATGCAACATCAATGGAATTTAAGGTTATTCCCTTCAACTGAGGAATATTTTTTATATATATTTTCACTGTAAATAGTTTATATTTCCAATGCAAAACAGAATCTATTGCAAAACATTTATTCAGCTGATTGTCGCTCATGTTGGGCGGGGTCATAAAACAATATTAGGATGTGGAAATGTATTACATAATTAACTATATGCCAATATTATTTAAATTTGCCTGATTTAATGTAACGTCCGGTATAAAAAACACCTACTTCCGGTCTCATATCGAATACAGATACAGAGACAGATAAATGTGTTGGTTGAAGAGATACAGACACAGATACAGACAATGACGTCTCTATACACCTCTACTTTATCAATGCTAACTCATACTGTATGCATATGTCTTATTGGAGCTGACGTCTCTCTGCTGGCTGTCTGAACCGTCTCTCCGAGCCCAAGATATGAGGATCTGCTTTTAATGCAACTGAACTCATTCTGTCCAACAGTGGTCAAATCTCACAGACAGGGCTGAATCTGGGTCCAGTGTGGCCCAGAGGTATGTTGCTATAGGTGCTTTTCCACTGCAGGAACTCACGGCCTTCCACTGTAGGGCCGTTTTCAGGGGTGAAATAAGTATCTGCCCTGTGCTGCCCTGAAACTGCTGGGTGGCATTTGCAGTGATTGTTGACACTTATAGATTAAATGCAATGTGAGTGGAAGACAAAAACAATCGCCATTTTTAAAACCTGCTAAAGATTTACCAGAGGTTACACAGTGAATACAGCTAAATAAATTATGGCTTTACATAGTTCGCTTGTTGAGCTCACAGTCACCGAATGAACACAAGCAAAACGTCAGCTGAAATGTAGGCTTTAATTAATCGTAGTAGTGCTGAAATATTCATTTATCAACCCACATAGCAATTCCCTTTGGGTCAGATCGAAAGCCTTTAGACCCGTCTGTAGCTCACACATGGTGTCAGGCTGTGGGCCAGATCCGGGCCAGATAGGGGTTTGGCTTTATCCATTCCAACTGCACGCAGTGCAGTATTTCTGCCGGCTTACAGGTTTGGGCCCAAATCCATTTTCCATCACTCAACCAAAAGCCCCAGAAGATGTGTGTTAATGACAGGTACGCTGATTTGGCCCAAACCCATAATACGGATCCGAGCCGATAGCAGGAGAAATGACTCAAATGTGAACACTGTGGGGCTGCACTCTGTCCAATACTGGTCACTTTTGTCTACCCTAAAGCTGAGATGAAGCTATCGTGTCGTGTGGTGATTAGTTCTGCGCAACCCAGCTGCAGGGATCATAGTGGGATTGGTCTTAGTGACAGTTCCAACAGTGTGTGACGATCAGGCATCCCCATCTCTCCCACTGCATGGAGCAGTCAGATCACTTTTTATAACTTTCTGACAGCTTGGTAAAAAAAAGAAGCAGCCTTCGGCATGTACTGGAAAACAGCCTGACGTCTCAGCGAAATAAAGGTTTGTATCTGCTTTTTACCTCTTTGCTAACATATTCAGAGACAGTAGCAACTGATGGGTTTGCAAACTTTTGTGAAGTGACAGAGTGATTGATAACTTTACTGTAACTCTTACCTCGCAACTGTTATCCCAAAAGTAACCTAATGTTATCCATGTTATATATGTATATTATATATATATATGTTATATATATATATATATAATATTATACTATATATTTTCAAACTCTCAGATGAACCATGGAGATGATTGAATATCGAATGGAACAGTGGAATTCACATTCATGACCATGATGGAAAGCAGCATACTTTAGCTTTTTACAGTTTTAAAGTTAGTCTATAAAATAATAAAATAATAATGTCAAAAGTATTTCTGTGTGAAGTTAGGCTATCTACATCAGCCAGCATAGTACGTTTTCCTGGATTGCAAATGTCGATGATGAGGCCGTCAGAGCTGGCTGAGATCTGGTAATTGGATCCGTGCCACATTTGGAACACGGAGGACTATATTTACACAGAGCTGGGCCAGAAGTGGACCAGAAGTGGACCAGAAGTGGACTAGAAGCGGGCCAGAAGCGGGCCTTATCTGATTCAGAGGATGATGATATCTGGGCTCTGTCCATGTCCTTCGACTGGTGCAGACTGATCACATGAGGCTCATCTGGGCTTTAGACATAGATTGGACATGAATATGCAGGCTCACACATGTTAACATTATACACGTGCAGTAAGCACACACACGCACACACATATAGTGCACGCATGTGCTAACACATACAGACATCCTCCCTCTCTCTCTAGGTTTCTCTCTTGCCCTCTCTCCCACACATGCACTGTCCACAAATGCAGTGTAGACACACTAACACACACACACACACACACACACACACATGCGTGTTTGTGCACAATTCCGCATAAATTCCATCGTCTCTCACCCACTGGTCTCTATGGGCCTTTCCTAGGGATTTACGCTGGGTCTTAACATTGGGAGTAATTAGTTAGAGGATGACTGTTGGGCTTTCAGTCCGACGTGACTGTTTGATCAATGGCTCCCTTGAAATCCCGTTGGAGTTTATCAGCCAGGCCAAATCTGAGCCAGACACAGACCAGTTAGCTATCATCTAGTAGAGCTTTCACATCTGAGCAGCAGTCTTAACTTTTTTGACATTTTTTGACCTTACCAATGTACTTATATGTCTGTCGATAAACTCGGTTGATGATAACTTAAGCTGGAACTGCATTGTTAGCCTGAACAGTCATAGTCATGATAGTCATCCACAAGTGTCTACTAACTCAGTAGGCAAACAACAGCTCCAGGGCAACGGTAGACATGGTAACCAGATGCCGGGAGGGAATGGCAATTGCAGATGATGAGAGCTGACTTAATTAGAGTATTTATACTGTGTAGGCGAGACTTAATTAGTGTATTTGTACAGCTTGTACTGTAGGTTTGCGTATGTTTGAGCACTTAGTCTGAGGGGGAAAAAAGACAGCAGTCCACATGTAGCTGCATGCCTACGCTAGTAATTATTCGCATCTAGCCTGTGATGAACATCTACACCCGCGATTAGTGCCATTCTCTCTTAACAGTGCTACACATGAGTCATAGCGCTCTGCAGTGTAGCACACTCATACAAAGGCACAACTACATGCGTATACAAACTCCAGCACACACACAGACAAACACACACACACACACACACGTGTACATGCATGCACACACACACACACACACATGCGCGCACACACACACACACACACACACACACGTGTTCATGCATACACACACACTCACACAAACACATGTACATGCATGCACACACATGCACTCATTCACACACACACATACACAAATACATACACACACATACAGTCACATACATATACAGATGTAAAAACACATACTCTTACACTCCCACAAATATAGACATTTATACATTTATATACATAGTACAACCATACAGTTTATTTCAGTTCACTCTGTGCCTACATGTCTATGTTTAGCTGTGCAGCCACACACACACACATATCCGCATAAACACCTGCTCAAACACACGTTGGCTCACACACTCATGTGAAAACAAGAATTTATGCTACTGAACATTAAACTCCAGTGACTCCTAATGTTCAGCAGTAGCTGGCTCACAAGCTCAAGCATTTTATTTTTAGGTTTTGTCACACAGTGCTTGTTACAGGCACCATCATCATTATCATCATCATCATCGTCGTTCTGTATTAATTCTCCTCTAATTCCTCTACCCTCTACCTTGTTGAACCTCTCTCTCTCTCTCACACACACTCTCTATCTCTCTCTCTCTCTCTTTCTCTCTCCCTCTCTGTGTCTATGACATCACAGTCCCTCTGTTCATCTCTCTCTCTCTCTCTCAGACACACACACACACACACACACACGCACACACACACACACACACACACACACACACACACACACACACACACACACACACACACACACACACACACAGCCCCCTGCTCTCTCTTTTACCTCACTGGCACTAATAAAGCCTGTAGACCAGTGAACCCCCAACCCTCCCATGCCCCCAACCCTCCCCCCCCCAACACCTCGCCCCTAGTCGCCCCCGCCTCCCTGACAAATTGAGGTGTGCCTCAGGCTGACGTTCTCATTGGGCCTCTCAGATGAATGAGATGCCCCCCACCCACACAAACCACCTCAGGAAGCCCATAGGCAAAGACTGAAGAGGAGACGGACGTGTGTGTGTGTGTGCGTGCGTGCGTGTGTGTGTGTGTGTGTATGTGTGTGTGTGTGTGTGTGTGTGTGTGTGTGTGTGTGTGTGTGTGTGTGGGGGGGGGGTTGTTACATAATGGTGTGTGTTTGATTGTAATTGTACAGGTTTGTGTTGCATTGTTTGTGTATGAAAGGACATCGGTCACACAACATGATAGAAATGAAGCAGGGGGAGACCTGCTGCTGATCAGGCACACCCATAGCGAGCCTGCAGGTGTTTCACAGGTTGTGAAGCTATGCCAGTGTGGATGTATGGTTGGCGATGGATGTCTGATCCTACTTGTACAGGATTGTGTTGCGAGGTTTGTGTGTGAAAGGACATCAGTTGCCCAGCATGATGGTACCACAGAAACACTCCTCTGGTTCTGATGCACGCACAGCAGCGCCTGTGTGAATGGGGCAGTTCTGGTTCTGTGTGAATGGGGCAGTTCTGGTCCTGATGGGATGCTGTGTGAATGGGGCAGTTCTGGTCCTGATGGGATGCTGTGTGAATGGGGCAGTTCTGGTTCTGATGGGATGCTGTGTGAATGGGGCAGTTCTGATCGGATGCACGCACAGCAGCGGCCTGTGGGAACGGCTTTGTGATGGTAGCAAACGTGACAGATTTACCTCACACATTTCCGCTGCCTTGACAAGGTGTCAAGCTGCTCCCTCCTCCTGTTGCTCATTACTGGTCGTCTTCCCTTGTCATTAATTAACCATGTATTACACAGTATTAAAGCACCTATTAACGCCTATTAAAGCAGCACTACAGCTTTGTGCCTGGAAGAATGACACGGCTCAGTTCAAACTAATAATAGCACGACATGGCCTGGCTGAGTTGTTACAGTGTGGCCCCATATAGCTGCAGAGGAGGGAGAGGGCCGACACTGCCTCGGGTCAGACAGTGAGAGTGACTCAC
Source organism: Clupea harengus (assembly GCF_900700415.2). Classification (NCBI taxonomy): domain Eukaryota; kingdom Metazoa; phylum Chordata; class Actinopteri; order Clupeiformes; family Clupeidae; genus Clupea; species Clupea harengus. Next base: position 17,052,796 of record NC_045165.1, read on the forward strand.
TGGGAAAAGGGTTGGGTTGTTTTTGCTCAGCGGTAGGTTTGTGCTTGTTTATTTTTCTAAGTTCCTACTTGTTTTTATGTTCCTGGTAATTGCTTTAGAAGTGCAGACCTGTCTCACTGGAAGTGGAATTGACTGAGAGAAAATGTGCACACAGACACAACCACACACACACACACACACACACACACACACACAAACAGACACACACACACGCACACACTCAAACACATAAGCACACTCACACACTTATATGCACACGCATACACACATATATACACACACACACAAATGCCTGCACACACACAAATTTATCTTTTTTCTTCATTTTAATTGTATTAATTTGCTTTCACTGATTTGCAATAACATAGGCCTATTTTAAAATGCTGACTTAATTTGCCATTTAATGAAGACCATTTGAGTTTAAATTTGACCAAGACAAAAAAAAACCTAGATAAATTTGGAGAAAGAAACACTGCTGTGTTTCCCTTTCATTACTTTCAACTTCTTATCAACATTTACTGCAATGTCACAGAGTGGTTTAGCAGCATTGATTATGCAACTTTATGCCAGTAAGGCTTGCTGAACCCAAAGGAAAGAGAAAAAAGAGAAAAAAAAAGAACTGAAAGAGAGATAGATGCTGGCGGAGTTGTTGCCGTGACGATGGGAGCGGGCGGCGGCGTGAGTCACAGATGACCTGCTTTCTCTGTCTAATTGATGCGGTCATGAGGCCACAACAGAGCACCCGGGAGTGAGTCAGACCTTAGAGAGGCCGCGGTGCTGTAATACACAGCTCTCCACCCTAACACACACACACACACACACACACATACACACACACACGCACACACACACACACACACACACACACACACACACACACACACACACACACACACACACACACACACAGAAATACATAGCCACACACACACACACATACAGTATACTTGCACTCACAAAAACTCA
>NC_045165.1:17073761-17093761 GCF_900700415.2 Clupea harengus
AGTTATTGTTATATTTATCGCTGGCATTGTGGACAGCCTTTTGGTCTTCTCCACCGTACGGTCTGTGTAGATACATGTATAGTTTGTGTATCTCTCTCTCTCTCTTTCTCTCTCTGTGTGTTTGTGTGTGTGTCTGTATGTTTAGTTAAGGATGGTTTTACCTCTCCTTAGCTCTATCAGCATGCGGTCTGATGCTTAACCTCTTTTTTAAACAATCTTATTGGTAATTTACTCTGTGCTTCCAGGTGTGTGCATATGTGTGTGTGTGCAGACAGGAGCAGGCTATATGTGTACTTTTGTATGTATATGCCAGAAGTATATTTGAGAGGAGAGGAGAAAGGAATGTGTGATCGTCAAGCTTTTCATTTTTACGAGTTTTTATTGCCGTCTCGATTCATCCACTTCTCTCGTAACTCTTCACCTGGTTCATAAAATAATTTTGATTCGGTCCCACCCAAACGCGCCGAGAACCACAAACAATCCCTCTCGAGTTATTCACTTTATTGTGTGGAACAGCAGTGGAAATGAGAGCAGTATATTTTCACACAACAATAATTACATTTCCACTTTACAAATATGACTAAGCAAGAAGCTGATTCAGTCACAGATAAACTGATTACCATTCACAATTTTCTCCACATTAGACTTTCTCATTTCTTTGCCTCAAAGGTGCTTTGTCCCAGCATCAATCTAATTTCTAACTTCACTTCTTTACATAAGCAACTCTCTCTCTCCTCCCTTCTCTTTCTCTCGCTCTCTCTCTCTCTCTCTCTCTCTCTCTCTCTCTCTCTCTGTGTGTGTGGAGCTTTTTATTTACCAGCCTTGTATGGTGCTCATAACATCCTGGAAAAGCATGATGTGAATTTCTGACTTAATTTCCAAGCAGGTATTTCTCCCTCTGCTGTTCGGTGTGCTATTCTAACCATGAAGGCCCAGGTGTGTTCACTTAAAGAGGCTGCTGCAAGGGTTCTTCGTGCCTAATTCAGCTTGCACCAAAACATGCACGCACACACATACACACACACTATGCACACATACACTCATATACACACAAACACACACCTCTATCATCACACACACTTTCTCTCTCACTCTATCTCTCTCACACACACACACATATTATACACACACACACACACACACACACACACACACACACACACACACACACACACACACACACACACACACACACACACACACACACACACACACACACACACACACACACACTCCACCCAGCACACTGACTCACTGTGCCATCACACAGATGAGCTGATCCTATTTTCAGGCTGGATGGAGGTGTTCTCAGCCACTCAGCGCTCCTCTCCTTCTCCCTCAACTGCTTCACTCTCGCTCTCTAAAACACACACACACACACACACTCATATCATACACACTCTCTGTCTCTCTCTCACACACACACACACACACACACACACACACACACACACACATATATGCATGCACACACACTTACACTCTCTCACACACACACACACACACTTATATCATACACACTCTCTGTCTCTCTCTCTCTCACACACACACACACACACATATATGCATGCACACACACTTACACTCACACATACTCTCTCTCTCTCTCACACACACACACATGCACAGACGCATGCACACACACACACTTTACCTGTTTCTTGATAGAAAATAACAAACATCTCTTTCTCTCTCATTGTCCCCCTATCTTTCTCCCTTTCCCTTCATACATTTCCCCTCTCTTTCTTTATCTTTTCTCTCTCTATCCCTCTTTTTCTTTATCTGTCCCTCTCGTCCTTTCCTCTCTGTCTCTTGTCTCGTCTCTTCCTCTCTCATTCTGTGCAGCATGCGGCAGGGATCTCCTGTCCGTCACAATCACACATGTTCCCCATTAACGTGACAAACACAGTTGACATCCAATTTCTCCCGAACGCGCCTCAAAATGGCTGATGAAACTGGATAACCCATTCACAATAAATACAAGTACGCGTGTTACTGCCTGCGGGGCAACCACAGCGACACATTTGACTGGCATCTTATTCGATGGAAAGTGAATAACTGCAGCACACACACACCCAGACACACACACGCACACACATACACACACACACACACACACACACACACACACACGCACACGCACACACACATACACACACATACACACACATACACACATACAAAGAGCGTTGAAATGGATGGCGACATATTTCATCAGACTGGCAGACTGGCCACACCCGCACCACACGAACAGGAAATGGTATATGTGGTTTTGGCGTCTTGAAGGGGAAGAGAGATCTCGGGTTGGCGGTGCGTTGAGACGCAGTAGACTCTGCCGTCTGGCCTTGCCACATCATTAGTAGTAGCGCCTCGGTGCAGTCGAGTGATGCCGTTGTGTGTGTGTTGCCATGTTGGTTATTGCTCTTTTGTTGTCACCTGCTGCCTCCTTGTGGTCAAAAATATATAAATTCCTGGGACTTTTTTTTTTTTTTTTACAGGTTCAGGCATACTATGTGAAAATGATGGAATGATGCCGATACACATAAAGGACGAGAAATTATATCTATGGATTTCTTTTGCTGTAATTTACTGCATGGTGTCTGTTTGATTTATTTGCCATCTTTCACAATGCATGTGCTGCATCAATCTATGAAACCAACCACTGAGTGGTGTTCTGAAGAAGAGAAATATGAAGGACAAAATAGATCTGTGTAGGTATCACAGAAGACAACCCTGCAAATGAAATGCAGTACGTGTGTGTGTACTGTGAGAACACAATGAGTAAAGTTATTCCGAATGAGAGGAGAAATCAAGGGTCTCTCCACCACTGGCATCAGCAGTCCCACTGGGGTTTACTGGAGCTGTGAGAGAGAGCAGAATGTTTTGAACTGGCTGATTTATTTATGTTTGCTGCACACTTCTCTCTCCACTCCCTCTTCTCCGCAATCTTTTTTTTCCTCTCCCCACCCTCTCTCATGCCCCTGTTCCTTCTTTTCCTCCCTCTCTCCTCTGCCTCTTTCTTCTCTCTCTCTCTCTCCTCTCCTCTTCCTTCCTCTCCCCACTCCTTCTCTCTCGTCTCTCTCTTCTCCCTCTCGCATCTCTCTCTCTCTTCTCTTCCTCCCTCTCTCCTCTGCCTCCTTCTTCTCTCTCTCTCCTCTTCCTTCCATTCCCCGCTCCCTCTCTCTCATCTCTCTCTTCTAATTTCTCTCTGGCCACCTCTCCCTTAACCCTCTCCTCCTCTCTCCCCTCTTCCTCCCCCTCTCCCTTATAACTCTCTCCTCTTCCCTCTCTCTCTCTCCCCCCACCCTCTCCTCACCCCGCACCTCTTCTTACGCCAGCAGATCGATGAAGGCTGGTCCGCTTCCAACAACACCTTAATAGTTTTTTTATTTCCATTTCCTGTAAATTTCTGTAGCTTACGGGATCTAAAGTGCTGTAAATCAAAAAGTGAAATTAAATTTCCTAATTGGTTTCTGTGGGGAGAGTAAAACAGATTTAAATTGATTGCTGGTAATGGCCTTTTGTACCATCACGCCAGCTCCCATCGTTCAAGGAGGATTTAACAAAACCAATTAATTTGCGCCGCTCTCTCTATCCCCTTGCACCCTGTTGTTCCAGAGTCTCCAAATGTCCTCAATCGCTTTTTCTGTCTCCACTTCTCTCCCGTTCACTTTTACACATCCCAATGTTGCTTTCCTTCCTATTGGATGTTGACTTCACCTTCTGTAAACGGAGAGAGTAACACCTGATAAATGTAAAATAAGAACGGAGGTATTTGTCTTCAAAAGAAAGGATATCTTTTTTTAAAGCAACAACTAACGTTAATTGGTTCATTATAGCACTTTTCACTGCATTTTGTGTTTTCCTAGCCCATGATAAAAAGTTATAAAATATCATTTGATCACTAGATATATATGAAGACATTTTTGTAAAACCTACAACCAATTCAAACGCTATCACTTGCTGTGCGGACCAGGGTTTGCTTTATTCTTAGAACCCATAGCACAGATCACGTTTTAAGTTTTCTGTGTCAATTTGTACCCCGACTACCAACTCTTGGTTTAGAATGTCTCTCTCGCTTCATAGTGCTCAGTTTTGACACCAAAACTATGAAGAGCCTGGCTGCAAATGCCACATGACCAAGGACCACAGTAACCAAAACCTTACATTGACTGGTTACACTTAAAACCAGCCTATGGGAAACGAACTTCTTGGCATGCAAATAGCTGATGCTAAGCTCAGTGTCCTCTCAAGCCTGACCCCTTGTAACGTTTACTGACCCTTGACCTCTTTTGTTTGTGACATCATAGGCAATCAGAAAAAATGAAACAGATGAATTCTATGAAAAACCAACAAAAGCAAGCATATATGCTAAGGTTAGAACCATATAACAGACACCGATATGGAACACCAGTCATTGTCACTGAGCTCGTTGTCTAGGCTGATACTGGCCAATTAATTATCTCTAGTGTGATCTCTGAAGGCATAGGTTAGCTGTGATATTTGCAAAAGAGCACAGAAAACGTTAAGGTCACACTTCTGCTTGATCTGGTTAAATCCTTAATCATTTCTCCCCTCCTTCGTCACTGAATAAATATTATCCAAGCGCATCCCCTACGTATGTGACATTTAGGAAGGACGAATTTAAGCAGCTAAATACAATTTCATTAATTACACCATGGGAGCTGTTTGTCCATGATTAAAATTGATGTCATCCATTTCACTGAGGGGAAATTAAGCCATTTCTTTCAGCATCATTCTCTCAGTGCGCCCGGCAGAGATTGGCAGAGAGGGCCGAAGGTTTGCAGCAAGCATGTGAGATGGCTCTGTGTGTCGATTAAGTCAACGTAAATGAAAAGGAATACATTACTGGTATTCTGTTTGTGTGTGTTTGTGTGTGTGTGTGTGTGTGCGTGTGTGTGTGTGTGTGTGTGTGTGTGTGTGTGTGTGTGAACTTACAGCAGCTGTGGAAAGAACCCCTCTATTCCTGCCTGCAGAAAACCTTCAGAGGAGCATCATGAAAGGCCAGACCATGTGTAATCTCTCCAACTCCATGCATCCACAGAACATTACACATCAGAGTCACACCAGACTACTCCCTATGTGTTATTACTATTCGTCTCCAACTGGTCATATCATTAATATCCTAGCTTTATATAGAGTACAGCATATAACTTTATGTAATATTGTACAACATTGTTATTTATGTTGTCAGCTCAGTAAGTGCTATGCTGAGTTAGAAATATATAATACTGTAATACATATACTGTATCAGAGGTAGCTATAGGGAAATCTGGTAGCAGTGAGAATCACACGTGTATTTCAAGTTTTTGTGATTTTGTGTAATGTGAAATTGAGCTGCTGGAGGTGAAAAATGCACCTCAATGTAAACGCAGCCTAAAACAACACAACGTTTCATGAGGGCGGATGTTAAGGTAGTGGTGCGAATTTGAACAGAAGCTGAGTGGTGCTTTAAATCATGTTTGTGTTTGGTCGTTTTTCATGTCAGTCAGCAGGCCTCTGACTGTAAGCAGTCTTGGTCAAGTTGAAGTACAGTCTAAATGCCTAGTTTGTTAATATGTGCATCAAATTTGAGGTTCTGTGTTACAAGCACAAGATGGCATATGCCTTTCATAGAGGCTATAGCAAGACATGCATGACTGAAAGCACTAGCTAATAAATATTTGCTAGATATGAAATATCTACTTGCCTCATAATTCTCTGGCCTTACTTCCCTTCCTCAAATCAAATACAGGCTGTTAGCATTTTTAAGAATCCATCAATTAGTTGTATGTCTACATTAATGCAATATATTGTCAAATGTATTATCATTTTTAATGCAGTTTGTTAATACAATGTATTTCTACAATGAATATGTTCAATTAAATCTGTTTTGTGTCTTTATCTTTATCCTATGCATTATCAGTTGCTATTTGCATGATGATTTAGGCTACAACCTGCATATGCGGTAGTATGTCAATTATGTTTTCAGAAAATAAAGAAAACACACACACATTTACAGATGGACATAATAAGCTTATAAAAATGTGGATTTCATATAATCAACTAACTTTGAATAAGTGGATAATTTCTCAGCAGCCAAACTAAACTAAACACAATCTAATTAGGACAGCTGTGGTCTAGAAATATCCTACTTCAGTGTACAAACAGCCTTTTTTATTAGTCTAGACTATCAGGGACAGGAAGCTGTGTGCGTAAATAGAACACCCACTGTTCCACTGACTCTGATAATTCGCACCCATCGGCAGGAAATGCAAGCTCCGCCCCGATCACTCATGCAAGGTAATTTAATGCAAATAAAACAACTTTTTTGCTAATGCATCAAATAAGTAAGTTAAGCTTGTTTGTTTAAGATTCGATTTCTGTATTCTGTCAAGGCAAGCTGGAAACAGTGTGCATATTGCATATATCCACATAGAATAGAATACAATAGGATAGAATTGAGATGAGGCGTGGAGTGTCGTCATCTTTGAGTAGTCCTCAACGGCATCTCCTCTTCCTCTGTGAGTTAGAAGATCAAATAGTAATATTAGCCACCTGATGTGCAATCACAACTGCATCTCCCTCCACAGTTCAACCCCTGTGCAACTGTTATGGTTCTTAAGCACAAACCATTCTCTCACCCACCCACCTCGTACGAACATATAGTGATATCTTGCTCAGACATAAGCAGTCAGAATACAAAATCAATCATCTAATTTTATCTCTCATTATCTTAACAACCTCATCAAGGTACGTAACATTGTAACATAACTGACAACCATTTCAGTGCAACAGAAGAAGCTGTTGGTTAAACCTGTACAGAAGATGCTGACCCTATGGGATCATAGCACTGCATTTAACAATTTGTTATGCACTCCATGTAAAAAAAAATCAGCTCTAGTGAAACTCTATTGAAATCTCTACCTGATGGCCATCAGACTGCAATCTGGAGTAAATCTCTACTTACCCTCAGACCTCTGGAATAAGGGTAGAAGAGGCAATGCCAAAGTTTTGCCAATTGTTTTTATTCCTGGCCATCTGGATGTAGCCTTGTTCTCTCCATGCTGTGCCATGACTTTAAGACAAAAACATTACTGTGGTTCCAACATTGCCGCCAAAGCCAGATATGCATTTCCACAAGAAAATGCAAAGTGTGATCGCTCAACAGTGGTGGAGTCCACTACCTGCCACCACATGAGTCAGGCGTAGGAATTAAAGCACTGCACAGTCAACTGTGGCATAAAGACATATCTATTGGTATAACTACATTACCATACTGATATAGTTACTCAACATTAGTTCAGTATCTCCTCGGCAGGGACAGGGGTGCACCCACATCAAATACATATGCACTCTCTGTATCTCCCAGGCACAGTTGATATTTGTATAAATGCCTGCATTTTATGTAGGTATGAGAGCAGTTGTTCTTGTATATTCTGTGCACGTGTGATGTGTATCAACATTATTACAGAGAAGAACTGTGCCAGTTAAACAGGGTTGGTAGTGAGCAAACTAACAAAGAAACAGTATTACACACCCACCTTCTCATTCTTAATGTTTCTGTCATAGTATTACCTCTACACACTATTCACAATATGCTGCATAGGTCATGTCCAAACCATAATAGATACATAATAGATATCAGTCATTAAGCTCAGAAATGTGATATTAGCCTACTTGTTTTTCATCAGTCAGTAGTCATGAACTCGTTTGGTACCGTAACCCACCACCAACATAGCATGAGTGCGATTAGTGGGACTGCACCGGGGCTCAGGGTAGACACCTTAATCAATCAATCAATAGGATAGGATAGCCAGCTTGTCAGTCACCAATAAAGGAAAGTTTCAGCGCCGTTCCTAAACTGTGAAACTATTACCCAAAAATAAGCCATTATAGAAAGCTACTACTGACAATAGTAGTTGTTCATTTGAACTCTTTTTCCAAAAAGGGTTAGATCAAGGACCTCAATTATAAAACATTGTGTATCGATGCACATACAGGAGAGGACAGTGCTGGATATACTTTTTCCCTTTCAAACTTTTTTAACATGGCCCCTGTTGGCTATGGCCTGAGGATTTTAGGAAACCTAGCCTTTGTCGATAAATCAAATAGAAAGTCTGAACCGTTTGGTTTGACAGCCGTCAGGTACAGCACTCTGTTACCCAGATTGCTGTTGTCTCCTTGGACTCACCAGAATGGTAGTTCTTGAATGAGTCATGTGAAGCATCGACAGCCACAGACACAGGCTCTCTATTAGCCACCACCTACTGAAGAATAAGCTCATCTCCATGGCGAAAAGAGACATAGCCATAGCTGCGGGCACCAATCATGTTAGGTGGTATCTTTCTTTTACATGGGGCATATAAGACAATGAGGGTAATTAGAAGAGGGGTCATGGCCAGCTTACTTTTTCTCTGAATTGCTATTTTCTTTCCCAGTTTTAATGCCTAGCACTGTAAGTTCGTATTAAAATTTGTATTGTGTGTCATGACTTATCCAAGCTCAAAGAGGATTTGTGCAAGTAAACATTTACCCTGAAGTATTAACATCAACTTCCACAAGGGTTCAGTGTTGAGCTACCTCTGGGTCTCATGTTCAGGTGTTACGATAAAGTGTATTCAGTATGGCCTACCTGAACCTTGTACGGGTAGAACTTCTACGTGACTATTCCTTGGCTATTCATTCAGTACTGGAAGACTTTGTCTACATTGCCTCGTCTACAGCCCTTGTTTTCAAAGAACCAGGAGACGTCCACCAGCTGCTGTTAGCTCATAAAGGGCAGGCGTTTGTACTTTATGCAGGTGTGGGACTCCAATGCACCCACCTGAGGCAGAGACACACCACACACACACACACACACGGGAGGCTGTAACAACACCCTGATCTGTGCTGTTTATAATGTCTGGGAGCATCAGGTTGCTATGGCGAGTCAGGCGATATTCCTCCTCCTATTGTCCTGTGGACAATAAAACATTTGAGAGAAGGTAATTGGTTAGCTGTGTTATGCAATCTAAATGTATGCAATGAGCTCACGACCGGTCCTACCAGAATACATAATCAGCTCACATTCTCTCACATTAATTTGGCACCCTTAATCAAGGTTATATGGTTCTTTGACGCTCTCAAGGTGTCATGAGTTATGACATTTGTTGGCCTCTAGAGGGCCTCAAGGACCCGCTACCTGTATTGCTATCACCATATTCTCCATGTTTGTTTATGTTGTCCATGTGCTTCAGTCCTGAACTCTCAACTTTTGGGTTTACATCCTGCCTTTTTTGTTTTTTCTGTACTAACCTGGTCATCAGACAGTCGCATGACTAATCGCCCTAAGTACTTATACCTGGCCTTCTGGCAATCTCTTCACCGAGCCTTTGTATATTATCTGTACTAGTGGTTCACCACGCTGGAGTTACCGTTTACTTGTTTTGGGTCTAGAATTCCTGGATTATCTGTCCGGTTTTTCCCATGAAATATCTTTAGTATTTTCCGGATCTTCTGTGCTTTTGGAATTTTCCTTACCTTCTGATTTTGTCTGGATCTTCTGTGCTTTTGGATGTATGCTTAGTTTTGGAAATAAAAAGACAAAGTTTTTTCACACTAAAATCTGCCCTTGGGTCGTACATTGGCTCAGCGTGATAAACACTGGTTTAGCTATCCAGCAGCCCAGGGTCAATCCCTGACAGAAGGTTGTGCGGTGTAAGCGGCACGAGATTCTTATTAATAAATGGCACTTCTGGGATCATGGGATTTGGGGGCTTGCCTTTAAACTTTAAACTTGACTTCATCCTGCTGGGCTGGCTTGCTGCAATAGATTTTTCTTTGTGTATACACTACAAAATATCTACAATGACTGACTCCTTACCAAACATGGAACTCCAGGTCCTCCAGAGAGAGGCTGGTACAGCTGACCACTGCCAGAGAGGCAGCTGCAATGATCAGCCATTCCATGCTGCCACACATAACAACAACATCGTTGAGAATCACAGAGCTCTACTAGTTAACCTTTACACAGTAGTTTCACATGTGTGTAAAGGTTAAATATTAAAAGCTTTTATCTAAAGATATAACACTGTTATCCAAAGCTAAGACACTTTTATCAAAAGTGTGTAAGTGCATGTGTGTGTGTCTTTCCCTGGTCCTGTATATTGTTGAATCACCACAAAAGTGGTGGTTCCCTATAGTGGAAAGGACACTTAACTCAAGAGGTGACTCAAGAGGTGACTTCAGAGGTGACTCAAGAGGGAGGTTCAAGTCATCTCTACACTGACTGCAGGTGTTTTGCTGTAGCACATCCTTCACCTGCTCCAGTTTCTCTTCCTGTCTGCAATCTACTACAGGTCAGTGAGACCCTCTCTGACAGGGAATATGTCCACACGTCTCTCTAAAGGCAAGGCAAATTTATTTCCATAACTTATTTCATACATAGAGGCAATTCCATGTGCTTTACATAAATACAAGCAAAAGGAACATCCAAAGGAAAAATAGTCCAGTCGCATGCAGCATATAAGCTAAATGCTGACCTACTCGGCTTATATTCTTTAAACATATCATAGATAGCCCTACCCCTCCGAGTAATGTTAACTGCCACATGCCACGCAGTACAGTACACGGAGGTGGAGTAACAACAGTTTAGCATGACAGCTAAGGTATTTCCCCAAGACCTGACACCCAACTTTACCTTTCCATGAAACCTGATGAATTTGTACAGCTACCCAGGATAGAAGCGTGCCGGCAAGATGTTAAAAATGGATGACTAACAACATTCTGCTCCTTAACCCAGATAAAACTGAGGTTATGCTTGTAGGCCCTAAACAATTGAGAAGGATATTATGTAGCCATCTACCCACTCTAATATCAAAAATCTAGGTGTAGTCTTCAACTAAGATGTCCTACTTGACTCACACATAAAACAGATCTCAAAGACATCATTTTTTTATCTACGCAATATTGCCAAAATCAGAAAAGTTCTATCCCTTGCAGAAATACTAATATTATTGTCGACTCGATTAATAATAAAAGCTTTTATTACATTGCAACTAAACTACTGCAATGCTCTCCTGTCCGGATGTAGCAACAACTCAATAAAGAGCCTCAACTTATACACGACGCTGCTGCTTGATCACTTACCAGAACTTTAAAATATGAACATATCTCACCTGTACTTGCCTCTTTGCATTGACTCCCTGTCAATTTAAAAGTCAAATTTAAAAGTACTCCTTCAAACATACAGAGCCCTAAATTGCTTAGTTCCAAATTACAAGGAATTAGTTGTCTCCTATTGCCCACCAAGACCACTTCGTTCTCAAAGTGCAGATCTACTTCTAAGACGGAGAGCGCACATCACACCAGTATTAAAATCACTGCACTGGCTACCTGTTAGTTTTAGAATAGATTTCAAGGTTCTCCTACTAGTCTATAAATCACTCCATAGTCATGCACCTGAATATATAACAGACATGCTCTCAAGATACACACCCAGTAGATCCCTGAGGTCCTCCGGCACTGAACTTCTAACAGTTCCAAAAGCCAGGACAAAGAGACATGGGGAAGCAGCTTTTAGTTTCTATGCCCCCAACCTTTGGAACACTCTGCCAGAATACCTAAGAATGGCCGAAACGGTTGAAACCTTTAAACATGCACTTAAGACATACCTCTTTGATCTCGCTTATCACTCACTGTAAAATGTATTTAACATTTATGGAACATTTATTTATTTACTTATTTCTGTCTCTTTTCAAGTATTTGTACCCCGCCCCCCCCCCCAGCAGCTGTCTCTTAGTTTGACGATAACTGTGCTGAGCAGTCCTTTATGGTGCCAGTGCGGTTAGTACGTAATTTCCTGTTCATTTATCTCTGGCAAAATCTGTGTCTTTTTATAAGTGTTTTGTAACTTGTAAAATGTATTTATTTAACATTAATGTAACATTTATTTATTTATTTACTTATCTGTGTCTCTTTACAAGTGTTTGTAAACCCCCCCCCCCCAGCAGATTAGTTTGACGATGACCGTGCTGAGTAGTCCTTTACGGTGCCAGTGCGGTTAGTACGTTTATTTTATTTTATTCATTTATCTCTTGAAAATCTGTGTTTTTTTTTTTTTTTTTTTTTTTTTTTACAAGTGTTTGTAAACCCCCCCCCCCCCTTTTTCTTTCCTACTGTGAGGCGCATTGTGTTACTTCCTTGTATGAAATGCGCCGTACAAATAAAGTTTGATTTGATTTGATTTGATACTTATACAATAGGAAGCAGAGCCTTCTGCTATTGAGCCCCCCTCCTGTGGAATAATCTTCCTGCTTACATTCGAAATGTAGAAAACCTTTCCATTTTAAAAATCGAGACTAAAGACATTTGTCTTTAGTGCATCCCATAGTCATGAATAATGCATCAAAAACCTTTCGTCTGTCACAACATTCTTAACTTCTTCTTGTTAACCATTTTGTTGTGTTTAGCAGGAGTGAGCTATAGACAGCACATGCTGTGAAGAAGGGCCTTTATGGATTCTGGGTATAGCATGCGGAACGTGTTGCGCTGTCGCCAGCCAGTTGTGCACTGTTGTGTATCCTATCAATCCTTGCTATCCCTGACTAAAATTTGCATGCACCATGCCAGTCAACCATGACTAAACATAACATCAAAACTAAACATAATTCTCATACACTTTGCCAGCAACCTCTTTCTCTCCCTCTCCTCCTATATCATATTATTTATGCTAATACTGACACTGATAAAAAAAAATGAAGTGGTGATATTGCCTACTGTTACTGTTACTTACTGTTTCTGATTGGTTCCCCTCCACTTATCCTCACTCCCCTTCTGCCACAAGCCCCCCACCTTTTTTTTATCTCTACCCAGCTGGCTCCAAGCAGATGCCCCCCCCCCCCCTTATGTGCTGAGGTTCAGCTTACGGTAAAGCAGCAATATTATTCATTCTGTTCCAAAACTAGCAAGCTAACTACATAAAAGGCATGCAAAAACATTGCAAACACCACCAACAGCCCAGTTGACACTGAATAGAAGCTTGCCAACACACTAACTGGTGTCTTTTGGTAGTACAGCTGGCAATGTCATGCTGTTCTTCCATTTTGCACGGTATTCCAGCCTGGTACACAGAACTACATAGGGCATATCCTTGATGGCTAGTGGGAAAGACACAGGTGTTTATCTGTCCTTCACATGACCATATGCTATCAAAATGAATTTGAGGATGGTACCAAAACTAGTTGCCTATAAAACCATATCTCAAAAAGTGTAAAATTGTTGCATAGTGTTACTTTAAGGTTTCTGTAAAACTGTTTACAGACTGTTGTACAATTGTTTTGGCGTCTATTCTGTAACTAAGTGGAAGCCAGTGTAACAGTTTTAGAACTGGACTAGTAAAACCAAAGCGGCAGCATTTTGAAAGAGCTGCAGCTGTTTAATAGTCATTTTGGGCAGACCAGTTAAGAGACCATTACATTTGTCCACTCTACTGAAAATAATGGCATAGATGAGCTTCTCTTGGTCTCTCTGGGCCACGAAACCCTTAATTCTAGCTACATTCTTTAGATGATAGAAGGCTTTGGTATTCACATTGATATGGCTGGTTTAAATACTTCTGTAAACAGGACAAGGTAAAAAAAACTTTATGTTTATATTGTAACTTATACTGATGCTGACATGAAATTGGACCCCAGAAATAACATTGCAGGTGATATAAAGATAACATACTATACTGATGCAGATTCATGTAATTTTTTATCAATGCTTTATATTTAACATTCATGGTCATTAAATGTGAATAATACAACTATTATTCTCATCCAGAACACAAGTTAATTATGTTTATTTGCTAAATTTAACAAAATTAAAAAGAATAGAATAGAACCAAATAGAGATGATTGGAGGAAGTCACACCTGCATTTCCCTCCGCAACTAAAACCTCTGAGAAACTATTATGGTCCTTACTCAAAAACTGTGGCAGTCAGATTGTCACGGACATCAGCCTAGACAGACGGTGATGGAGTTTATTGAGAATCAGTAACAAAATAAACAACGCTAAGAATAAACATAAACAGTCCATGATAGTTATCCAATTTAGGAAAACCAGAACTAACTAAACCTTGGAACCACAGGGAGCTAATAATCCGGAGCTTGACGAAGGAACAGGGACAAACACGGGGAGCTAGTCATCCAGTGCTTACATACATCCATATACAACGAGACCAGTCAGCGAAGTAAGGGGAGTGAGGAGTTTATATTGTGGAGTGGTGGAGGGAGTGACAAGTTCAGGTAATCAGGCAATCAGGGGACTGGGAATGTGACTGAGGCTGGTGAGTTGAATCAGGAAGGGGCGTGGCAGGAGCAAGGCGTGGCAGGAGCAGGGCTCAGTGCTGGGGTGACACAGATACTATAATCTGGTGAAATCCATCTTGAAAGAGGAGTGATACCCTTTCCTCTGGATCATATCTATGGTTTAAAAGGTATGAAAGACATGTAGTTACTCCTTTCTGCAATTTGAAGAACATCGTTTTGCATTTTGTCATGCAACTTTGGTTCAGAAGCTAATTCAGCCCTAAAAAATATCTTGTCAATCTGAATTGAGCTGCAGTCTGGGGTTATTGTCCATGTAGAACGGCTCTTAAGAATGTTCCAAAAATTCCATTGATTTGAATTGGGCCAACCCAACGTTCTCAGGTCTGTAAATTCACTGCTGCGAAAATGGTATGACTGGTGTCATTGGCAACTGGGTTTATGTGCTTCTAATTCACATCTTTCATATCATTCCGCAACGCAAGTAGTCCGGTCATTTAACGTAACTGAAAGTCATTGAAACTTGAAGTGCAGAAGGTGGGTTGCTTCGCAATTTGCGTGAAGAACTAAACGGCAACAAAATCATTAAAAAGAGGCATTTTGGAAGAAATGTCTTCTATTGTTTTGGCAAGTAACCGTATAATAGGCGGGATATTTTTTATTTCCGTAGGCTTACATTTGTGCGTGTGGGCGTGCGTGTGGGCGTGCCTGCGACCATTTGCACTGATAAAAATGTATATAACTATTAATTTGTATACTTATACTATTGCATTGCAAGCTTGCTCGTGTGTGTGGTGTGCCATGTGTTATTGGTCGTCTGGGAACACTACTTTAGGGTAGAAGGCATAAGCAGCAATGGCACAGTTGTTGTCCTTATTCCTGGCCATCTTGATGTAGCCTTGTTCTCCCCATGTTGTGCCATAACTGCAAGAAAATAATTTCAACATAAGTAGTTTTTTTTAACAAGGTGGTAGAAAGCAGTGCAGTAAAGTATGCAAGCTTACAAGGTAAACACCAACATAAGCACAGCTGAAACCAAGACAAACTAGCAAGCTTGGTTACTGATGTATTTTTTAAATATATTTGGTCTGTGATATGAGGCCTTAAAAACTGTCACATTTTCACAGGGCTTTGTAATAGAGATAGATTCTTTGTTTTTCCCAGAGGGGAAATTAGTGTAAAACTACAGTTTGAATAACCAAGGCGGCTGTTGGGAATAACAGGTTGATCACCCCTTGACAAGTGTACCATCAAAATGATCAGAACTGAGAATTTCAGCTTACCTGTTTTTCACAAGCCAGTAGTCACCTAATTCATTAGCTGTACCGTAACCCACCACCAACATGGCATGCGTTATATTATCAATCTTGTTGCCACACAGAGGCTCGTAATACACTCCTTCAATAAATGAATCAATCAATCAATCAATCAATCAAATACAGCACAGTATGCTATTTTATCTTCTATGCTAGCAGAAAAAATATAGCTTAAAACTGATTCTTTTTAATGTGAATAGTCATTACAGTATATTACTACTATGTAGCTTTTTCATATATCTCCATTATGTCATCATTAAAGCATCCAAAAAGTGATTGCGTTTTTTTCCTTATATTACCCCTACCTTTTATTTTTCCACAA
The DNA here is from genome assembly GCF_900700415.2 of Clupea harengus. Classification (NCBI taxonomy): domain Eukaryota; kingdom Metazoa; phylum Chordata; class Actinopteri; order Clupeiformes; family Clupeidae; genus Clupea; species Clupea harengus. The sequence continues at coordinate 17,089,692 of NC_045165.1, forward strand.
CCAAAAGAGCAAGGGCTCACAATGCCAGTGCCATTTACAACTTCTTATCATGTATATGAATCTTTAACACTTTCTTTGATAGCCCTCTTGTGTAGGATTGTAATTGCCAGACCCCTGTTGTCCTGAAACTCACCTGATGCATAATCCTTGAAAGAGTCTTTTGAAGCGTCGACGTTCACAGACACAGGCCCATTTAAAGCCACTTTCAACTGAAGCTCCCGTTCATCTCCAGGAGGCAATGCGACATAGCCACGGCAGTGGGCACCAATAATTTCTTTTGGTATATTTTTTTTAAACCAGCATGTTGAGTCCTAAAAAACATGAGTGTGTGTGTATGAGTGTAATTAGGCATTCAGTCGGGACATAGCCACCTTATAAACTGGACTGGTCTTTTTCAACAGAGAATGGATATATTTACATTATCAGCTAACGTAAAAAATTTTTTAGGGATGCACGATAATATCATCGGTATTGGCCAATAGAAAGTTAATCATTAATTTAGTTATCGCATCGGCAGATATGAAAACTTCTGCGAAGTGCCTGGCAAAGATGGTCTCAGGAAAGCATCATACAAATAGGTTCAAGTAGGATCAAATTTACATGATTTGAAAATGTTAGATGGAAATAAATGTGGCATATTTTACATCTAGTCCAAGTTGAAATGATTTCCTTAGTTTTTAAGAGTGAATGTCTACATGTGTTAAAGGATATATTTAGAATCAAATGAAATGTTTTATGTCTGTATCTACAACAAGTAGGCCATGACTATAAAAGAAATAGGTCAATAGAGTATGGTATAAAGAAAAAATCCCGTTAATTCATTTGATTTGTAAATAAAATAACTACACAATGCTTTTTAAGACAAAATGAGGAGAGAAAAGCCAAGAACAGCATGAACCACGGACATCTGAAGACATACTACTATCTCTATGCACACCACATAGAGATGCTGGAGTAAGTTAGCTAACTGCAATATTGTGATTGACACAAGCTAGCTAACTAAGCCAAATGTGTTAGATATTGGATTGGACAACTGCTGTAGGCAGCCAGCTTCTAATATTATCTCACTAAGTTGTGCATCACAATTTTCAATTTTTTTGATAAGCCCCCTAGCGAACCTCAGTAGAATGTCATGTTATCTAACATTAGCAGCAGGGAGTAGGGTATCCTAACCAATGTAGTTGGCTATTGTTGTGTGTGAAAAAACCCCAGCTCGCTCTGTAAAATGACTACATACAATAATCCACCATTAACATAAAAGCACTCTTTTTGTTTTATTCATACAGACACCTTTTATTCACAGCACTTATTTATTTGATAGATAAAATGTTTTGAAATCTATTTTTACCTATATTGTGTCCTAATATGACAACGAGACATTTAATGCATCTACTGCATTTACTTTTGCATTAAAATAGGATTATTACTAAAAGTAGACTGAAATATAGTGAGTCTTTTTTGAGTAAAACTAGTTGTTAACTTTTTAAAAACAGACTAAAATTCAGAATGTTTTAAATGACTAAATGTGACAAAAAAGTATTTGCATTTTCATCTAAAAGACTGACAATTTACAATGGCTGTCTAAATGAACACTGTCTGGCAGCCACCATAGCTTCTCCTACACGCAGTATTCAGAGGTAATCAGTTGGTTGCAATCTACAGCCTCACACCTAGATGCCACTACACCCTACATAAATAAGAAAGAGAAAAAGTTACCACTAAATCCTACTTTTAAATAAGAAATACAGCTACAAAAATTCCTCACATGGTGTAACGACCTCCTGTCTCCTGTCAGGGACTTGTGTTGGACCTACCTTGGCTTGATACGGATAGTCCACCTCATTGATATTTCTGTTTTTCATAGAGTACTTAAAGGCATTCAGCACATGGCCTCCGCCACAGCCGTTGTTTCCATAGGACCTTGAGCAGTCCACCAGCTGCTGTTCACTCAGAGAGGGGAGACGTCCATCTTTATAGATGCAGGTGTGGGACTCCAGCGCAGCTGCCTTAGGTAGAAAAGAAAATAGGAAAGACAAAGGTTTGATTTGCACACACACATACAGTACATAAACACACAAACACAGACACACACAAACCCACGTATAAATGCATATAAGCATGCACACACTCACACCCACACAAACACAGAACATGATCCTCTTACTACACTGAAAGCCCAGCAGGATGAACATGTGATGCCCTGGTCTTTTACAGGAGTCACACAGTCCCTGTCTCTCCAGTTCACATATGCAGGCAGCTGAGAGGAGGTCCTAGCACTTGGCATAGATGCACTTTCTGTAATGTTTGAAGGATTCAGGTGTGCCTGGAGAGTTTGACGATATTCTACGGAATCCTTTGAACAAATGGATGAACATACATAGTTAGCTAAAAAAAGTGCTGTCACTTGTAGAAGCAACGAATACTTGACTATTCATTCAATGCAATGTCATGTTTATGCAGTCATAATGTCATGATTGATAACAGCTTAACCAGACATACCATGTCAGAGAACTGGTTGATGCCCATGCGGTAGGTCTTGATGCCCTGATCAGCCAGGATGTTGTGGGCCAGGACCCTGCGGCGGGTGGAGAGCCAGATGTTTTTACGATGGGCCTCCTCCTTACGTGAGCTATATGATTTCTCTGTAGAACAAATAGGACAACCATGGAGAGAGAAACATCACTGCCTTTTTGTCAGGAAAAGTTTTAGGCAGAAGGTAAGATATTTTGGAGACATAGACAGCCTGTCCTACACTGGGCCTCCTTCTCAGGGGAACTGTATGATGTTGCTAGTGTGGAGTCATGGAAAAATATAATTACTGTCTAATGGAACATTAATTACTTAAGCAATATGACACTAGAAAGAGTGGGGTTGGCTTTTATACAATTATTCTACTACCAACTAATTGAGTTTGAAGACACAGGATAGTTTTCTGGTGTTTGTTTCCATTTTGTTTGGATACATTCTCTGCTCCAAAAAATAGCTCAAACCAAAATGGTTGGTGTTAAGCATTGCTAAGCAATGAATAGTGTCACTCTGCAGCAAAATTAAGTGAGAGGCTAAGCTACTTGTACATGTTAATTTGTACATTAGTCTCGATGGTGCACCTGGTGAAATGTGAATGCTACTGAGGGCTAGTGAGCACAGTGCACAACGGATCAGCTTTTTTGTGTGTCTAGAAATGTCCAGAAAAAATTGTTGCCTGCATTCTGCTCATAGAATTGAATAGTTAAAGTAAAATCCGTTGACTGGTTTAAGTGAATCAAACACACACTCATGGAATGCCTCTCGTCTAATCAGAAATTAATAAATTGTTTGACGAGAACTATTGTATACGTGTTCTTTGAGTAAACATCCAAAGATAAATAATGCTAATTATTGTACAACAGGCTACATGGGCATGCTGCTTACATCAGGAGTAGTGCCACACCTTACATTTCATAAAATGATTCAAATGTCAGTGACATAAGGCACATATTTTCATTGTACCACACAAGGCCCATATGCAGATAGAGCATTGCAGATTTAAAGCAACTTGATGCGCTCTCTTACCAAACTTGAGTTTCCATTCTTTGAACTCCAGGTCCTCCGGAGAGAGTCTGGCACAGCTCACCACTGCCAGAGAGGCAGCTGCAATGATCAACAACCTCATGCTGCCACACACAACAACAATAACAATGAAAATCAGAGTTTTAACGTAACGCATGTGTGTGTGTAAATTGGTCTAGGCATGTTCAATGTTTTTTACCTGTTCCTTTCAAGTCACTGTTGAAAATAATGGATCCGGTATTTAAGCTTGAAAAGGATGTGCGAATCCCTTCTAGACTTACTGCAGGTCTACGCTCTATTTATAGTGTTTGATTTAGGTCACTCTTCACATGTTCCAGTCCCTCTTCCTGTCTGCTAGACATGCTGGTAACAAAACTCAGACCACACTCCAGCTCTGGTGAGAACATTTTGAAGGGTTGAGAAACCACACGGTTCTTTGGTGGTTGTGGTGAACGTATAGCGTTCCTGGCATGTGAGCATCTCTGTGTGATGTTCGACATTGACACAGTCTGAAATCTTGT